>NW_023419144.1:0-3301 GCF_002922805.2 Oryzias melastigma
AACATTTTCCGAGAAAGCACATTGATGGTAAATTGGATAAAACTTGGTCACACAAATCCATGTATAAAATTAAATATCTCTCATTTAGTTGATTATGAAAAAGAGACATAATAATTTTCAAATGCGGTACTATTTGTATCATGCTCACAAACAAAATAAAATCATGTTACTCAATAACAAGAATCGCCACAAGAGGCAACATTAATAAAAAAAAAGGGGAAACTGGAGGAAAAGGAAGATTTCTTTTAAAAAATGATGATTATTTAACAAGATTACAATGTGCAAAACACGACGGAGTTTTGATTTTTGTATATAAAAATGAGTCGCCCTCCACTTTAAAGATATAATTGACAAATGGCATAAAAACGTGCACTAATCGGCCTTATCACCCCTTGATCCAATTGGTTTTTATTTTTTTAGTAAAAATATTTAAAGTTATTTAGGTTTATTTATTATAGAATATTATTCCTGCTTCTTATTATTCATATTTATAAAGTTACTTTTTAAAAGTTTTAGCAATTTTGTTTTTTTTTATGTATTCAATAAATGTTTGTCCTGTTCGGCCTTTGACCTACTGTATATTTGGGGTTTTTGCCCCCAATGTGATTTGAATTGACACTCCACCCTTACATGATCAATGTAAATTAGCTGATCTGCAGAGAAAAGCGGTTTTTCGCTGTTAAGCAACACTTTAAAGCGAATTTTTGCCAATATGTAACACATTACTAATATAAATTAGTCTTATGCTGGTTTAAAGCTGCTTTTCTCCGCAACAGATCTGGTTCACGTTGATCGCATAAAGGGTTGAAGCTAACTGCGGTTAAATGTAAACACTGGTCTGGTGCTAAAGTTCTAATGTAAAATACTCAACAGTTTTACAAATCTGAACCCTTTTGTTAATATTCTTTTTTACCCGCTTTTGACAAATTTTAAGCTAATCCTGAACACTGAAAAAAGTTTTAATAAAAGTGGATACAACTCTGAAATCTTGCTGAATTTCCACCTCTGGCTAATAATTTTTGGCAATTTCCGTTTCCGGCTAATCATTTTTAGCCCTCTTGGAATTTTGCCATTCCTAATGTTATGCTACATTCTCATCGATCATAATTCACGTCAAATTTACGTCCACTTTTTTTTTTTTTTGACATGCGACAAATTTGACGCTCAATGCTTTTCCAACAATCTGATCATAAACTTGACAGACGAGATTGGGAGAAGCTATACGTTTTTAGTGCAAAAATATCAAATATATGAGCGACTTCATGTTTTTAAAAATCACATTTTAGTCACTCCAGAGTATAAGTCGCCCCCCTGGCCAAACTATGCAAAACAACTTATATAAATCAAAATTCCCTTTGATTTTAGTGAAAAAACTCAGCAGTTAACATACATCCACACAACCTAAATAAAGAATAAAACAAATTATAATAAATAAGGATTTTATTCTAAAACATAAACAACTGCTTTTTAGATCTTTTTCATGTACAGATTGTACATTTGTATGGGTTACGTTAGCATAAACAGAGTCATGCCTCAAGGCGTTCCATGAAAGCTATTTAACAGTAACAGCCTTGATGTGAGCTGACAGTTTGAGGCTGAAACCATAATTTCCTTCAAGTGTAACAAAAAAAAGAAAAAGACAAGACAATTTCTGAGCATCCGTCAGCGGCTGAGCACTTTGGTTCCATTCATAAATTCCACCACCTGCACCTTGTAAAACGCCTGAGGAAATTTCAAAAGACTACTTTGAGAGTTCACACAGAGTTTGGGGAGGGGAGTTTTAAACCTCTTTCCAAGCGGCTTTCTCTGTTAAAGTTGCAACAGAAAGACAATATTGAATAGGATGGTGAGGATCATTTCAGACACTGATATTTGTCTTGGGCTAAAATTCAATGGAAAAAGCAAAAAAATGTGTTCCCTAGATTTCTTTTTCTTGCATTTATGCTTCTTGGCAATAAATCTTATGCCATTAGAAAGCCTGCTTGTTTTCCTTTCAAATGGAGCTGCTTTTGTGGGATGAGCAGCAAAGCCGTGCATGTGGGTTGTACCCATAACAAATTTGCCACATCTTCTCTGCCGACGCCACGCGGCTTTTTTTGTTGTTGTTGAATTGACTTCTGTTTTGAGCTGCTGATCCCCCCACGGGGTCCTGCCAATCAGATGCCTGATTGGCAGGACCCGTGAGCCTGGACCCCATGGGTCCAGATTCTGCCTTTGGCGGTTTGATTGTAGGATTCAATTGTGGAAGAAGATGTTTTTGGCGGAGGCTAAAATAAAATAAAATAAAAAACAAGGTTTGCTATCATTCATTGGAACTGTTTCAATACAGAAACAAAATTCTGCAAACAGAGGTAATTCCTTGGCTTTAAAGTCTAGAACTTACCCGTACTTTCCAGACCTCTGAGCAGTGGGTGGGGAGTTAGGAAGTCGATCTCATCCCAACCCTGTTAAACACTCGTGTCATCGGGTTTGTAAGAGTCATTTAATAACACTTTGGTTGTCTGGAGAACAAGCAAAAACCTTTGTTCTCCTAAATTGAAGCTCTATTAAAAAAGACTTTTGTTTAGGAATCAATGAGGTTGTTACACAAAGAGGTCTCCTTTAACTTTACAACAAAATAAAATCGTATTTTTCCTTTTTATTTTATTTGGGTTTTATTAGGACAGCTAAACTGTCTGAGGATTTTTATGAAGTTAATAAAAAAGAACAGAGAATGTGACCACAGTCTTCTTTAGTCTTTTTAAGGCCATAGCTTGCAAAGAACAAGAGAATTTTGGGAAGTAACAAGGTTGACGTGAGGAGAAAGAACTTGTAAAGACATACTCCAATAAAAATTGTGTTATTTTTTGGCATGATTTTTTCTCATGATGGAGGACACATACAAAAACAATCTATTTTGTTGCACCTCATGTTATTTCGGGTGTCAAAAACACTTGCAGCAGGTTTATAAGACAATCACAGCTAAAAGTCCACACAGCTAAATCAGGGTCAGGCAGCCAGAGGTCAATCATAAGATCATCAAAGAAGAGACTAGAGTTGTCAGGGTCCAGATGAGGGTCAGGACAGGCGATGTAAGAGATGTAGCAAAATCAGAAAACAGAAGGTCAGGTCAGGATAGAAACGCTTGGTAATGCAAGCTGAGTGGCACAAACAATACTTTGCACTGAGTCTGTTTTTCTTTGTCAGAACTCAGGAGACGGCTCCCGAGGGGGAGACAGAACTCTGAATCCTGACATTGGGGTTTTGAGGGGGTGAAAGCTAGCAGGAAAAAGTCTTAAAACAATGGGATGATGGGAATGGA
>NW_023419145.1:0-1026 GCF_002922805.2 Oryzias melastigma
CCATCCATCCATCCATCCATCCATCCATCCATCATCCATCCATCATCCATCATCCATCCATCCATCCATCCATCCACCATCCCTCTTCTGAACCCTTGTAATCCCTGTTGGGGTTACAGGGTTCCCCCCGCAGCCACTGTCAGGCAGAAGTGGGGTCACCCTGGATGTTTAGCTAGTCCACTGTGGGGCATCACAGAGGCATACAGGAACACTCCTATTCATGCATAGAACAGTATCAACCTCCAGGCCTCCTGCTGCTCTTCCAGAACTTCTGCCTTATCTGCTGCTGATTACCTTTACCAGGTGTGTTTAACTAATGAGGAGCAACAATGGCAGGTTGGTAGGAAACCGTGTAGAGTTCTGGCCCTCGAGGCCCTGGAGTTTGTCAGCCCTGCTTTAGAGCCATCGGGTGACCTATGACCTCTGACTCATGTTTTTGGATGCTGGAGAAAACCCCTGCGTGCAGGACAACATGCAGACTCCACTCTGGAAAACAAACAAGATTATTTTTAGTTCCTACCTGCATCCTAAAACTTTAGAAATCCCCCGGATCTGAATGAGTCACACAACACGGGATCGTCTGTCCTCTGAGGAAAAGGACGTGCTCCCACAAGTCCCAGAGTTCTGGTTCCTCCCACTCCTTGCTCTATCCTGACGTAATCTTTGCTTTGACTTGAACAATCTGTCACTTGGATTCGATGAGATCTCTGTATGGTGTGTCAGCTGGAAAAAGCTTCAAAAACAGGAATTGTCGTTTGTGATTTGAAGGAAAATCACATTTTAAAGCCACATGTTTGCAGCCAGCAAAGGATAGAGTTCATATTTCAAAGACCGACATGCAGTCCTCAGCATCAGTTCACAGAACAGGAAGGATCTCGGTAAACTTCAGGGTTGTTTGATGAGCCATGGTGGACATATGTTGGTAAAGTCTAAAAGGTTTTGTTGATGAATTCAACTCCAGAATTTGCAGTGTTTGCAATGGTGCTGTGGTACCGACCTGCTTCAAATCCACCACCATTGTACCAC
>NW_023419145.1:1854-3301 GCF_002922805.2 Oryzias melastigma
TCAATAATTCATGCTTTTTTTTCACTGGCAGAGTTCTACTGACCTGATTACACCCAAGCTGATGTGAGATCTCTAACACAGATGCAAAAGGGCCATGTTTGGGTTTGATATTTACGCAGAGCATAGCATAAATACATTTTTAGTGAATTGAGAAATCTGGAGCGTTCATGCTGTGTTTCACACAGACTCTTCACTCCTCTGCCCTCTGGCAGGCGTTACAGGAGTCTGCGGACTAAAACCACCAGGTTCCGGAACAGTTTCTTCCCAACTGCTACCACACTCCTGAACTCTGCCTCCTGACAACTTAGCCACAACACCACTTTGTATCTTTTCTAAATCACTCACAATAACACATGGACTGAATCACCACTACCTGCATACTACCTGCACTTTATATGTTGAATAATTCACCTGTACTGTTTACATACTGTAAATACTTGTTTTATACCCTCTCACTGTTATTTATTCCACTTTGCACATTGTAAATACATATTTATACCTGCTAAAGCACTCTGGATGGATGCAAACTGCATTTCGTTGCTGTGTACCTGTGACATGTGCAATGACAATAAAGTTGAATTCTATTCTATTCTATTCTATTCTATTCATTTGAGTCCCTGCTCTCTTTTGCTTCACACTGGATCCCTGATGTCACATCAAATATAAATCTCATGCAGGACAGTCGACAGGAAGTCCAGTAATATCCAGTCTAATAGGTTTGCTGGAGTGTAAGGATCTGACCTGAAAAAAATCCAGGCTCAGGGAAGACTCCCAGACCCGTCCAGGGCCGATCTCATGGATCAGAAAATTCCTGACCGACTCCCATCAGAAAGAGTACTCACTGCAGTCCACACAAGGAGATGCACAGCAAACCACCAAGGTTGATTGCTGTTACTGCTGTGACTAAATTGTCCCTCTGGGCTTTAACAAACCAGCTCATGTATTTGGATGACCTGCTTCTTTATCAGTCAAATAAGACAAAGAAGAATGAATAAAACACACAGAGAAACACTAACTGAAGTGTATCCAGGATACTGCAGTAGATTTCAGCTGGTTTATTATTGTGGAAATAAAGTACAATGATAGAGTTTTTGAATCAGAAATGAAGCATTTGGTTCACCAAACTGAGTGTTAGAGAGGCACACCTGCTTTTTGCTGATAGGCTGTATAGAACACTTCAGTTTAAATTTATCTGATATTTTTTTTAATTGATTAATGAGAAAATCATCTTTTAATCTTTTTTTAAACCATTTATATTGGAGTGGTCTTTAAAAATACAATATATTTTGAATTAATGATCCAAAGTGGGTAAAGGGTGTGGTGTCCAAGTGTGTTTCCGTCATTTACACAAAGACTCCCTATTTATAGTAAATGTATGAAAGCACGGATAGTATTTGGGAGGAAAAAAAAACTGAGAGCACATTTTCTTTTGTTCAAGCAAATTAAG
>NW_023419146.1:0-3301 GCF_002922805.2 Oryzias melastigma
AAGCTTGACATACAAAAATAGTGTATTTTGACTTCCCCTCACTATCCCTGCCAAAGTAAAACTCCCAGTTCCATAGTAAACATGAATCCAGCAGTTTTTGTTCCTTCACTCGCATCCTGAACGGTTCACAGTTTAAACCTTTACAGTCAAAATGGCTTCTTCCACAACTGTCTCTGATTTGTATTCATAAAAAAAGATGTAAAAGGGAGGTGAGGCCGTAAAAACACCCTGATCTCCAGCTCACAACAGAAGTCTCACGTATGATAAACCATCACACCTCACCGTATGAGCAAGTCATGAGAAGCAGAGTCCTGGTTGGAAACCCGCATTACTGGGTCCACGTTCAGTCTGCCATGGCAAAGACGAAAGGTCGCATACCATTGTCTCTCCAAAGTGACCTCCTGAGGCTCAATGCCAAACTGCTTTCCCTTAGAGCTCCTTTCTCCCTGAGAAACAACAGTTTACTAGGCAAGATTTGTTCAATAATACATGCAAATTTGCTGTGATACATTCATTGTACTAAATTGCTGTTCCATAACATCAAACAAAAGCTTCAAATGTTTTCTGGATTACAAACTTGAGACGGCTCAACCATATAAAACACCATCATTTACCAGTTTTATTTTTACATGGTTTAGTGTCTTATGCTACTCAGACATTAAAGTCAAAGACTCATTAGTTGTTAAACACCTGGATTGGTTTAAACTTCTTCTCAGGGGAGGCAGGGGAAGCTCTCCGTCACCTGCAAAATATAGCTTAAAAATGCATAATTAAATTAAAACAAACATACTTTTCAGCCAAATATCATTTTTTTAGACATGTCAATTCTATAACTAACCTTTTCTCTCTGGGTTTTCAACAGTTTCCTGTTCAAATACGCGAGACAGCGGTGGGTGAGGCACCAGCAGCTTGTACCAATGCTGGCCTGCTCACACTGACTGGAGCTGTAGTTGACACATGCCCATTACTAATTCAAAGAGCTGGGCGGATCGATCCAAAATATCCATAGTATTGATTTCAAGTTGGCATCAAATCATTACCAGCCCGATATCGATATTCCCACTCTTGTTTGAAACTCTACTGTATCTGCTAGGGGACAGCACTTAATAAACTATTGTCCTGATTCTGTTTTTATGTTTATCAAGTAATCTGAATGGCGGTTAAAAGCCATTGAGATTTTCCGGTTCATGTCACATCCACAATGTTTATGAAAAATATCAATAATGGTATCGATATCTGCAATATTGACCAGTATCGAATTGGTATAACATCAATACCCAAATGCTAAGTATCGCCCAACCACACTAATTCTGTCTTTTTAATCATCATAAAAGATGCTTTAATTTTTAATGACTTAATTTGATTTTTTCTTACCACCTATCTGATTACATTGATGCCAGTTTGTGATTCAGTTACTTTTGTTTGCAAGAAATGCGCTTTAGAAATAAACCAAGTTAGGCCTGTATTACACATGGCGCAAGCTGGTGAGCCCAGAGAATGTGACACAGCAGCTAAAGAATAATAGAAATAGCAGAAAATCATCACTGGCAGTGATTTTAAAACTGAAGAAAGAAAAGGAAGACTTCTACCAACATGTTATTCATGTGTTTCTTCAGAAGGAGCAGTGCACAGACTTCATTTATTAGTAAAAGTAAGTCAATACAATCAATTTTGGTGATTTTTTTTCTATACTACAGGTTGTATATGGAAGAAAATTGGAGAAATGAAATTTTAAACAACACACTTTAGCTTAGTCACAATGTGATTGACAACAGCTAATCTGTCGGGTTCATATGTTTGTAAATCTGACTGATGATGCCAGTGTCTCTCCACCCGTGAACCTCACCATACGCCATTGTTTGTTCTCCATATCTGACCCATTCCTTGGGGGAGTGGTGAGCCGCAGATACAGCCCCACAAGAACTATTTGGTGGTTTACATCCCCCCGACCAAATTCCTTGATGCTGAGTGTTAAAGCAGAGAGGTATATTTGTTTTGACTCGACCGCCAATTTGAGGTCATGACCTTCTAGTCTCAAGGTGGACACTTCTACCACTCAGTCGGTGAGCTGTTTAAGATTAAGGGGAGAACAAATAATAAATAAATAAATACAATTCATAGTTTATAGTGAAAATGAAAGTAACCACTTTGGGAGATATAATGACTAAACACACTTAAGAGGCTCTTTCTCTAATTTCATGGGCAAGTCCAGAGTTTAAGAGTCCAGCCCCTCTCCTTTAGAACCCAACTATCTCCAGCTGGTACCGCTTAGTTCAGGGGTGTCAAACTCATTTTGGTTCAGGAACCACATTCAAACTAATCTCAAGTGGGCCGGACCAGTAACATACCAATAGCAAAATGACCAATGGTCAAGTTGTCATCTGTAGCTTTGTTTTTGTTTAGTTCTTTTCTCAGTTGGGAAAAATTTCTCAATCAACCTGCAGCCTAATCACTTCTTATCATTATTCTGATCTTTTTGTCAACATTATTTTGTTAATTGTGGTCTCAAACCTGATCATTTTTATGGCATCTTAACAGTGGTGAGGCTGGCAGGGAACCTAACTGCTTTTTATCCAGATGTGGCACGCGCTTACAAAGAAATGCTGTTTATTTCTTGATCTCTTGTTAGGCGGATATTTCTTTCATTTGCTTCCCATAGTGGCAGAATTGAGGCCATTTCTTTAAATAACCATAAATTGCCATAGAAACGGGCTAGAAAACTGCTTTTTTTTTTACATCCTTATATTTTTTTTCTCTTCATGACTGGGTCATATGATTGACACCCTTGACTTGACCTATTGCACAAGGTCAGTCCCTTTCACATTCCATGTTCCGATGGTTTGAGTCCATTATTGTGGATTGGACTATCAAGGCACCTGCCGTTGACGGCTGCCTAAAACACACAGCACCAACCCCTGTGGTTCTTCTTGCAGGTCAAGGATCTAAAGAAGGTTATCCCTCTTTTTGGACTGAGCCTGGTCAGGTCCTATGGAGAGAGTCCTGGCCACGAGGCCCGCGTCTCAAACTCTGACCCCAGGTTTGGCTCCAGGGTGGGGACCAAATGACATCAGTGGCAGAATTAGTTTGACCTTGTTCAAAACTCAGTCTTAGGTGATGAACTGGTTATCACCTTAGACCTGTTTGCCACGGGAGATACTTCCAGGATCAGCCCGCTCATTATCCCCAAACTGATGCAGTGGTTTTTCTATTACTTTTGTTGAAGTTTTTCAGATCCAACTTTCCTCCTAAGGTCAGACACATTTGTTTTAACATTTATTATAGTTTAAGCTCATTTCTGACA
>NW_023419147.1:0-3300 GCF_002922805.2 Oryzias melastigma
ATCTAATCATTACTGGAGATCAGGAAGTAAATCTTTATTTAAATATCATTTTTCACAGAGGGAAACTCATAAAGGGCTTCACAAAAGTTAAAATAGTCAATAAAACTTTACATATTAATAACAGGAAAAAGATCAAATATTAAAGGCAGATAGTAACTAAAAAGGTAGAAGAAGGTCAAATAAATTCAAATATCAGCTAAAAGCTTTCCTAAATAGAAACATCTCCAGTTCACTTTTAAAACACTCCACAGATCAATCTGAAGGAGTGATAACAGGAGAACGTTCCAGAGTTGTTAGGCGACTGTCTGAAAGGAAAGACCCCCTCTGGTTTTAAAAACTGTTTTTGGAACGGTTCAAAAGGCTCAAAGCTTCAGATGTTTATTCTGCTTGACCTGCAGCATCTGTCTGCACAGTGGGAGCTTTGGAGGGTATTCAGGTGTGAAAACACGTTTGCATTTTTCACATAGGTAATGTGATGAGCCGTTTTAAGGAACTGGTTTGTATTGCGGAGCAACACACCAGGTGTAAGGTGATGCGGAGGTTGTAAAGAGGCTCATGGGAGGAATAAATGAACAGTTGAACTTCTTTGTGACAGTTTTTTGACTACGGTTTCGTATGCTATAATGTTTTGTTAAGCTTAAGCCCCGCACGCGCGAATACCATTTTTATGCAAATTGGATTAAACATGTGCGAGCTAGCCAAGACCGTGGCGGTTGTGACCTCTCCACGTGCACGCCATTCAAATTCTGCAACTTCTAATTGCAACATTTTTCCCACAGTAGGTTCCCATTTATGGCCAAGCATGTTACAAATCAATTGAAAAAGCCCACTAGGAGGTTTTTTTTTTTTTTGCAGCTCGGAGTGAAGGTGCTTGTTTCAATAAATTCAAGATGGCGGCATCTTCCAAAGGTCAACTTCTGGGGCTATTGTAGACTCCAGCTATGGACATGATTGTGAAGTTTCGTGAAAATCGCACGAACAAAAGTTTCGTTTTCCCATATTTTTTTTTGTTGTTTATTAAAACATGTTAATTTATACATAATGTTATATGTTACAGTCACATCTGCATTGTCACAATTTACAATGGGTATGCTATGTCTTATATCCATGTTTGAAAGGTTTCAGGCAGAAGCATTGCTTATTGAAGCCTGCCCCTTAATTCATTATAATAGATGATTACATTACTGACAACTTTGAACAATAATCATAAGTTAAGGTTCATTACTATGTTCTTTATCAATAGAAAGTACTGTTTACATGGAATATTAACCATATTTATACAACACATTCAAACATATACTTATTTTTTCTTTCATTAAACAAAGAGTTTTAGCTAATTTTTATATTTATTTAATACATATTATTATACATACATCAGGAATTTTTGTATTTTTCCCATGTGATACATTTATAACGTTGTTTAAACAAGTATATATTATTGCATTCTTTTTGTTCCAAACCCAAATGTTCCATATTTTTACTCCACATACTGACACACAAAATTCTCTCCTTTTTGTGCGTATTAAAGGTTGTTTAAATTTTCCTGTTCCACGTAATCTATGAGAATCGTCTCTCAATATAAATAGTTTTTGAAGATTATATGGTAATACATTATTATATGCTTTATATAATATTTGGGCTGTTTGATAATTTATAAGATCATACAATTTTAGTAATTTGGACTGTATGAAAAGTTGGTTAGTGTGTTCCAGGTATCCTGCTTTGTGAATAATCCTAACTTGTGGAAAAACGTGAAAATTGCCATTTCTCTGACTTCACCACAAGATGGCCATCAAGCCGTAGGTCGTGTGGCCATCCCATAACAATTTCAAATGTTCCAGGGCTTATCCCCAACACAAGTGATGGGCTTTCGTTTGCATATTTCAAAATATATTTTTTTGACCCAATAAGCGATTTTCGGCCCATTCATTTTTTTTACGAAAACGCTCGCCGTGATGTCATCGCTTTGGCGAGGTGTGATCACATTTTGAGGTACTTTTTGTTCATGTGGCGGGGGTGAAATTTTGGCTCAAAGGCACAGAAAGATAGAATGTTAAAGCAAAAACAATATGGTCCTTGCAGTCAGTAGACTGCTGCTTCGGGCCATAATAATAAACATAAAGAAAACATCCCTGTGTCCCAGTTTACAGGAGGAGCTCCAGGTTTAATGTTTCTAACCATGTTTACCAGGTTTATTACAGTGTGGTAGAAACTGTTCTGGAGTCTTTGTGTCTTTACTCTGCTTGACCTGCAGCGTCTGTCTGAAGACATCAAACAGGAAGTGTTCGGGGTGTGAAGCGTCTCTGATGATGTTCTGCTCTCTGTTGAGGCAGCAGGAGCTGTGGAGGGTTTCCAGGGTGGAGAGGGCAGCCAACAATCTTTTAGGTGGTGTTGATCATAGACTGTATATGAATGTACTGGACAGAACAAGTGTTGAGGTCACCCATAGGAAATGCCTTACCTCCAGCCCTCGTGAAATCAGACTAGAACCTTCCCTGTCACTTCCTGATACTGCATAGGTGTTAACTTTGAATTTTTTAACTTTGAATGTTTGACAGACTGTAACCAAAGATTTACAGTAACCCATGATAGGAACTACTGTACTTCCTTCAGGACTATGTTGAATACACACACAGTCTTTTTTTAATACACTTTTACTGTTGAAAAGTTGAATTATCCAGGTTTGAAAACACAAATATTTGACATTTTAGCATAGACTGATCATCTTTTTCTGACTGAAGTACGTTGTGTTATGTGGTGAAGGAGGCTAGTGGACCCAAACTCAGAGACAAGAAAAGACGAGTAAAGTCCAAAAAATCAATCTAATAATAATAGTAACAAATTTGATCTATAAAGCACATTTTAAGATAAAAACTGATCAGTAAGAGCTACACAGTAAAAACACATAATACAGAAACCAAAATAGGGAAATATATTTGTAAATAATAATGACAAGACTGCATGAAGGCCACATGGGCATAGTCAAGTGTTGAGAGCGAGCGAGGCAAAGCGTTTGGTGTCCGGGGATCAGCAAGATGCTGCAGACATGGATCAAACACTGTCAGTATTGTCAGACATTAAAACCTTCTCAGCATCACGAGCCACTTCTATTCACCCCTTTACCTGTCGGGCCCTGGAAGAGAGTGTCTGCAGACATCTGTGAGGTCAATAAAAAGAGTTATCTTGTTGTAGTAGATCACTTTTCAAGATACATTGAACTGACTTATTGACAATAATAACAAATTTGATCTGTAAAGAACATTTTAAGATAAAAACTGATCACTAAGAGCTACACAGTAA
>NW_023419148.1:0-3300 GCF_002922805.2 Oryzias melastigma
GTTTTTATAATTAATGTAGAACGGCTAAATTCCACGAAGCACACATTTTTTTTCCTTAAAAAAGGCCACATTTTAATTTGCGATTAATCGCGAGTTAACTCGGGACAAATTGCGATTAATCGCGATTAAAAAATTTAATCGCCTGACAGCTCTAGTATTAACCAATAGAGTGATCTCACCCTTCTTTAGTTTACAAAGAGGCACGAGGCAAGGGTGTCCTCTCTCACCTTTATTATTTAATTTATCTCTGGAACCATTGGCAGTTGCCATACACAGCAATGTTAGGGGCATAAAGGGGGTGGTAAACAGCACAAACTGTTACTTTACGCCGATGATGTACTAATTCTGTTGAAAGATCCAAATCAATCAATGCCTCATTTAATGACCAAAATACAATCTTACTCCAATATTTCCGGATATAAAATTAATTGGAACAAATGTAACCCAGGTTAACCTTGGTAGAAGCCGTTGCTTTATTTTTTTTCCCTGCCTTGCTTCTGAGTATTATTTTTCTTCCTGTGTGTCCGGTTACCTCTGCTTCCCGCGTCGGTGACGTAATTAGATCATGTGGCGCAATCAGCCACTCACGGGCCTCCATTCACGTGACATCGCATCACCACGTGATTTGGAGCAGCGAATCACGTACGCTTATAAAGGGCCGGGGAAACGGTATTGCAGGAAGCGGTGGAGAAGCTGATAGCGAAATACAGGTCTGTCTGCAGCAGCTGCTTACTCCGTATTTCATCCAATTTCCGTTGTTGTTTATCTCGGTGCGTGTTATGTTGTAGGAACCTTCTATGCGGCCAAGCAACAGAACGCGGTTGTTAAGCGTGTGATTGTGGTGGAACTAGGTGAGTCAACCTTTTATGCTAGTGCAGTCTAGCCACATCACTCATTAACAGGAAGATAGCTTCCCTTCTTTTACAACCTTTCTGCCTGTTTCGGCCACATTTTAACATTAAATTGCACTGAGAGTTAACGCCAAATACTATTCATGTACTGGTTATGCCTGCTTTTATTTAATTGTGTGCTTTAATGAATGTATTTATTTATTGTATACCAAAATGAATGAATTTAATTGTTTATTTATTGTATACTGAATGACAGAGTTAACAGTTACAGCACTGGAGCAGTCTGAGGCACTTAAGCTGCTTCAGCANAGAGGACACGATCTTTTCAGAGAAACTACAAAAGTGAGACGGTGGTGTAATCCAGGTTAACCTTGGCAGAAGCCGTTGCTTTATTTTTTTTCCCTGCTTTGCTTCTGAGTATTATTTTTCTTCCTGTGTGTCCGGTTACCTCTGCTTCCCGCGTCGGTGACGTAATTAGATCATGTGGTGCAATCAGCCACTCACGGGCCTTCATTCACGTGACATCGCATCACCACGTGACTTGGAGCAGCGAATCACGTATGCTTATAAAGGGCCGGGGAAACGGTATTGCAGGAAGCGGTGGAGAAGCTGATAGCGAAATGTGGTGGAACTAGGCCAGACCCTGATGGCGAGCTAGACCCCAGGAAACTGGACCAGCAGATGCAGAAACCTCTGAGAACCACAGCCTTCCACCGGGCCGGTAGGGGGTTCCTTGTAGCCCATTAAAAACCACCTCAGTTGCGCCCACTGAGGTGGTAACACACACCATCTTCAACGGACTCTGTGCTCCATTGAACTCTGGGCTGAAGAACTTTGATTCTGAGGCTGCTGAAGTCCCCATAAAACGAACTTTTCTGGACTCGAACAATTCTGCATGAAATGTTTTGTTGTTTTCCTTTTTGTATATATGTATATTTAAATGGCCATTCACTTTATTATTGTCACTCACTGTATATATTTATAGATAAAATACGCTTCAAACAATCTCAGTCTCCAGCTGCTCCCTCCTTGAGACGAATTCTAGACTTCTGAAAACTAGCCTCTTAAATCTTAAACTTAAATCTTAATTGTCTTAGCAACACAATTGCTACAGTGGCAAAAGAGTTTAAGCAAAGGAGGAATTTATTTTTAGTGTTTGGTCCTCAAAGTGATGTTCAGTGCAGAGCAAAGCTGTGCTGTGACAGCCGTCATGGACGGNATCTAAACCTTAAATCTTAATTGTCTTAGCAACACAATTGCTACACTTTCATATATTGGAAAAGAGATGAGAACGACAAAGCCTGGAGCGAAATTTGGCATCATCTTCACCACATTGATATTTCGCACCATACCTCTGGCAATCATAGATGCTGGACATGCTCTAGTATCCAGTACAGTCCAGTGCGAACACCATATATTAAACACACAAACATACACACACACATATATATATATACATCCACTTTATTTATCGTGTGTGTTTATTCAGCTTGACTTCTAAAAAAGAATTCAAAGATTTCTTGACATACATCAGTAGCAATCTACTGCACACACACACACACACCCACACACATCCATTTCTTGGCTATTTTCACTCCTTCCTGTTCAGGGAGATTGGGCCACAAAATCTTTTGTTTCACTTATGAGACCAAAGGCTGAGCAATCCAAAGTCTTTTCCAGGCCAGAGTTGAACCTGGGACTGAGTTGAAGAGAAAAAGGGTCAAAAGAGACCTTTTTTTAATTTGCCTCACCAATAACCTGCTGACCCTCTAAATTACCCAAAGTACAAACAGGTGGTGAGGATGAAAAGTTCCTTTTCATCTTTGGGCTTCCAAGATTGCATGGAAAAATTGCGCTGTTGAGATCTTAAAATAACAGTAACTCCATCACCTTGTACCAGAAAAACCCGCCATCGGGTGAATCATGGCAGACTATCCTCACCTCATCAAATGCAGGTCACAGGTTAACTGCTTTCCTCATTTACTGGTCTATGATGAAATGAATCAGTGTGCCGCTGCCTACAGGATGCTGTTAGGCAGTGCCATGCCAGATTAATACACACAAACATGGAGCATACACACACACACACAATGATAATTAGTCAAAAACAATGATTAAACAAATGACTGATTTGAGCTGATCGGCTGTAAAATGAACATTTCAGCCATCTACATTCACTTATATGACCGATGTCTAAAGGTGGTATACCAAATCTTCTGTAGCTCATGACAGAGAAACATATGCTGACCCTTAAACCTCCCTCCACTGTGTGGAGCTGGTGACCCATTCAACGGAAATGTAAGAAAAATGTTGTTAAACTTGTATGTGATCTTCAGGCAGATTATAGCCAAAACCTCTGCCCAGACCACGACACAGTCATACAATTCTAATTTATTGTCATTTTTTTTTCAAAAAGCATACTTTTTAAATATTTATTCACATGTTTGTG
>NW_023419149.1:0-2726 GCF_002922805.2 Oryzias melastigma
TTGGGCTATATAAATAAAATTGAATTGAATTGAATTGAATTGAAAACCCTAATTTCTATTACTATGTTTCCATTTAGGCATGTGATGCTGATGCAGATGTTTCAAGTTTTATTTGAGAGCCGTTAAATGTATTTCACTAATTTCACACTATGACTATGAGTGCTGCCCCTCACATTGATCTTATTTTTTTCTATAATAATAGATTTTTATATTAGGAATGTTTACGGTAGTTGTCGTCATAGTGAAGGGAGAACGTTTTTGCAGACTTGTATAACTCTATTATTAAAATAGAAAACACATAAGTTGGGGGCTTCTCCGGGATTAGCTTTTTTTTTTTTACACGTCTTGTAGTTTTTGTCGTCTTATATTTGGTTTTTGGGGTTGATGGGATATTTAAGTGTTTTTCTTACCTTTATATTATATCCTTTTATCAGCCCTTAGTCAGTGGTATGACAGTCTTTATGTGAGGAATGTTTTTGAGACATTTTTTGTGTCCGCCTGCAGGCATTAACCTGTACTTTAAGTTAACTTAGTGTCAGAGAGGAGGGTTTTCCCCCTGTTTCCAAAAAAGTTTTCAATAAACCAAGCAATTTCTATTTCTTGGCCTGCAGTGTTGTTTCATTTAGGAAATGGTAAATGTATTTTACTAATTTCACATTATGACCATTAGTCCTGCTCCTCACATTGTTGATATTTTTCTGTACGAATAGGCTTATATATTATAATTTCAAAGCGATGGGGCAAGTTTGCAAACCTGTATAGAAATGTGTAGAACACACATTTGGAGACAAGTTGGGGGCTTGTCCGGGATTGACTGTTTTTACTGTCTTTTAGCTAGTTTTCATTCTCATGATATATTATTACTATTATATTTGCTATAATAATAGGTTTTTATATTAGAAATGTTTACAATAGTTTTTTTCATTGTAGACAAATTCAAAATGTATTAGTTTAAATGGCTTAAAACGTATCTTTGTTGAGACTGACTTAAGGGATTTTATCTTCTTTATTGACATAAATTGAACAAAATTTGAGTTTCAACCTAATAAAACCTTTTAAAATAGGACTTCACAATCTGATAGTGATGTTCAGCAACCCGTTTGTGGGTTCACGGAGGAAAGATGTTGGTCATGTGGTTCTGTCCGCACTCGCTTCCTCCTTCTTCTGTGTCTGTCGCCGAGGCCTCCCCAACCGTCCATCTCTCCACTCGCCCTCAAAGAGACGTTTGTCCGGGCCACAAGGGTCATCGAGGATGCACGTATCCGAGTGAAAGACGCCCCCTCTTCTGAGTGAGGCACTCCAGCGTGCTTGAATCTCGTCGTACCATAAAGAGAAAAGGACTTTGTTTTTAATCTAAAGGACAAAACAGGCAGACATGCTCTTCTAGTGATGACTTTATTCAACAATTTGAAGGAAAATTCACAGGTTTTCCGTCATCTTTTTAATCAGAACAAGGCATTCAAATTCACTTCAGACAGAATGAAAATGCAATGAAATAGAAGAGATTCCTGTGTAATGTTCACATTCATTAGAAGCGTGAGGATCACTGAATATCCCATTCCATGCGCGGGGAAAAAAAAAAAAATGGGACAGGGGTTCGGGATGTAAAATTTCCGGTTACATAAACTGATAAGTCGCACCTCGTCTCCGCGGAAACGTTACATCTGAGAGGAGCTGGAGTGTTTCGGGGGGAAGATGTGACATCATGCTGAGGGGAAATGAGCTGGAGCAGAGATATATCCCCGAAAAAAAAAAAAAAAAAAAAACTCCAGCTTCTATCCCTGACAAAAATGACTTTAGGTGGTGAGGATTATGGATTAATCCATAATAACTACTGAAGAAAAAAAATACAGCTTGTGGGCTTCTCACTTGCAAAAGACGCACTGTCTCCTCATCTAATGTTTCTGCTAATATTCCCAAATTATATCATCTTTGGACCGGTATCAGGGCTGGAGAATTAATCATCATTTCTCTGACAACCCCCAGAGTTCATTAAATAAACTACTTCTCCCACTCTTTATTTCTACAAGTTGTAGGCATTTCTCCGCGGCCCCGGCCCCGCCCTGCCTTTTCCTTGATAATCTGTTTATCCGTAAGTGTCACATTACATTTGCAAAGCAGCTGGGAGGGGGGTGTACACCGCTGCCATCTTGTATGGAGGGGCTTGAGCGGTGATTACCCGCCCTTGTATTTGGCGCGCTCTCAGACTCGTCGGATTCTTTGATCTGAACTGTCCTCGTAATCACTTCAAAAAGTCTCGCGGAGAGCGTGAGGGCTTTACTGATGGGCTTTGACTTCTTTTTTTTCTTTCTTCGTTTTATACATGGCCATTTCCTCTAAACAGGAGACAGGCGGGAAAAAAAGTTTCAGATAAGGCGGAAGTTTGTGTGTGGAATGTCCGCGGAGGGAGCGCAAAATATTTGAGGAAGGTGGGCTAAATTTCCGCGGAAGGTGCGCGAAATGTCCGCAGAAGGTGCGCGAATTGTCCGCAGAGGGAACGCAAAATGTCCACGGGAAGTGCGCGGAATGTCTGAGGAAGGTGCGTGAAATGTCCGCGGAAAGTGCGCGGAAGGTGCGCGAAATGTCAGCGGAGGGTGCGCGAAATGTCCGCGGAGGGTGCGCGGAAAGTCTGCGGTTTTTATCAGGAGTTGATGAAAGATTACTCTCCACACTCCTTTTTTATTACATTTTTCTTAAGCCCTGTGTAGGACTACAGGAGCCCTAAA
>NW_023419149.1:2810-3298 GCF_002922805.2 Oryzias melastigma
TTGATCGATTAACTAATTTTTTCTAATTTTTTATATTTAAATATATTAGTTTTTATCAAATACATGTTTAAGTTAAGTAAAGCATCAACTCAAAATGTAATTTAATGAAAACTAATGCTTTTATATGTAGCAAATGATAAAACCTTTGGTAATCGATCCAATGTTTCACTTTTTACAGTGTTACAAACAAAGCAACTCGGCTAATATCACAAAAATATTTTTTACATTTTTGACAGCTAAATGCTACGCTAACACCGGGCTCGGAAGCAGACATTTGAGCAACCGCTTCCAGTGAAAAGTCTATGTAAACGTGCATGTTTCCATGTTAATACGTCTCGCATTCGCAAGCAGCTAAGCAAGTTTTTAAGTCAGTTTTCGTGTTCTCCACACAAAGCGGGCGACAATTAAGCGCAACTGAAAAGTGAATTTTGACCAATCAAGGACTCTGATTTGGTAGTGAGGTATGGATAGCGTCCCTTTCAAAATAC
>NW_023419150.1:0-3297 GCF_002922805.2 Oryzias melastigma
TCCCCTCATACTGTTGTCTTCTTCTTGAATAAAGTGTGCTTCTATAGCGCGATCGCCACCTAGTGGCCAAACTGAAACGTCCTCCAGGAGAAGCAGAACTGTTTACAATGGTAATGATCTGAACATTTTTGTTAGAACTTGTCCTTTAGAGAAACTATGTAACACTGTACGATATTAACAATCTCATTATTTTACTAATACATTTTACAATATGTGAACTGTATCAGATTAATATAAATATATTCAAATTAAATAATAGATTTTTATCTATTTCTAAACATATGTGTATAAGTTTGTAAACTTAAAACTTAAAATCTTCATGACTCTATCTCTCCTTTGTAATCATCCTCCAACTCCACCAACATCACTCTCTCTTATTCCCTCTTATTCTTTTCCATCCAATCCAACAAAAAAGGATACAAATATAACCAATATAGATAAAGTTAAGCCTAAAATTACAAAAAAAAATTATACAAATATACATCATTTGCGACAAAAGACTCACAACCGCCTCTTGTAACAGTAAAATACGTCTAACACAAGATACCTTCAGCTGTTGTTTGTTTGCTCAGCTGTTGGATGGGACTAATAAAAAAGATGCACCATTCAATATCCTACAAAGCACTTTTAAAGTTCAGGTCACTATATTTGCTACAAATTAAGTAAAAAAAAAGACAAACACAGTTTTGAAAACCAACTCCAAATAAAATATGCCTTTTTTAAAATGTTCTTGTAACAATTTTCTCATGGACATAGATAAAGAAAATTCCATTTATTACTTTCTTCTGAAATGGCAAGCTCAAATAATAACTTTTTAAGGTTTCTGACCTTTATACTTTCAGACCCTTGTGGTTTTAAAATTTCAGATTTTCAAACCTTTACATTGTCAGAAATCAGACCTTCCCTTTTTTGTTTTAGACTACCAGAGCTTCAATTGTTACAATTTTCAGGACTTCACACCTTATGACTTTTAGACCTTCAGGGCTTTAGAGCTCCTAACCTTCTAGCCTTCAGACCCTCCAAGCTAGAAATCTTTATGCTTTTAAACCTTCTGAAGAAACTTTAAACATTTAGATTTTCAGAGCAATTTTGAGTTTTTTGGAGCTTCAGGCTTCCATAGCTTCAGACTTTTACAAGTTTAGACCTTCAAAGTTTCAAATATTAGCTTATAATCAATCATTTTAGTCACTATAATAGCTTTTTGGCTGAAAGTAAAGTAAATTTATTTTGCGAATCAAACATATAATTGAACTAAAAAACCCAAAAAAGTGCTGATCAGGGTTTATTGTTCCTTACTCTGTCGGGGACATCAGTGACTGTGTCTTCTTCTGAAGTTGCAGACATCCCCGAATAGGAAGTTCTTTAAATATTGTCCTGAGGGAAGCAAACAGAGGACAGGGATGGAGAAACTGACATAAAACGAAACTAGAGAAACTCAGAGGGGAAATCAGTTAAAGTCCTTGTTGATGTGACAGAAGTTCAGGACAGTTAAAGTGTAACCAAACCCTGAATCGACTTTTTTTTAATCTGTTGTCCTCTATAAATGGGTCTTTAACAGTGCTGTCTGTTGGTCATTGCCCATTTTTTGACTTGTTTACAGCAATTCATGAAATGACAGTCAAAACCCGCCTGTGTGCTGCCCTCTACAGGTTAAAACGAGGTATTGTAGTTCAATTTTGTGATTGGTTGACTGGTTTAAGTCCCAAAAGTTTGCCATGTATCATGTAATTTACAAGTAAAGATTATTTTTAAATAATTAGGTTCAACATCAACGTTGTCATGTTTGTTTTTATAAGAAAAAGGAGAAAAAGAATGTCACAACCAAAACTATAGTAACAGAAAATGCCATGTTTTTACATTAAAATATGTTGCAATTTTTTAAAAACTAGTTAAAAACTGAGTTAACCTCCTGAACTGACTCCTCCAGAGAAAAATAGCTGGCGATTCTAAATTCTAGATAAAGATCTAGAATTTAACAGCAACATCATGGCAACCTTTAACAGTCAACGAGCCATTTGGGCTCGTTTTCTACTGATCAAAACCTAAAAGGAGCCGCATTGACTTACTTTAGCCTTTAAGAAATTTGGATTTGCATTCATAACCTTCTTTTTGTTTTTAAATAATTGTGAATATATCTTTGTTGGCAAATTATTCTTATGTTATTCTTCTTCAGCCAGAGAGCCATCATGGAGAGATAAAAGAGCCACGTGTGGCTCAGGAGCCGCAGGTTGGAGACCTCTGGTAGTGTGTAAGACATCTGAGTTCTTCTGCTCGACCACCAGAGGTCAGTGTTGCTCCAGAAACTCGAGCGCCGGCGCCTCTTGGTGTCCTGAGTGTGAGGTCAACTCAGCAAAGCCTGCTGTGACCTCAGCGCAGACCGCCTGCTGTTTCACTGAAGCTCACGCGCGGGGAGACGTGCCAAGAGGAGAACTGAAGCTCAGCGGCTGTGACTGGGAACAGGAAGCATGAAAGCCATCTTTTAAATTTAGAAACAGACAATAAAGTACAGTGGCAGAGATGGATTACACAGGAAAGCTGGAGCCACTTTGGTGCTTTGTTTGTGAACATCAAAAGAAAAAAACATGCTTTGATTGCAATTTATTTCATATTCTACCAGGAGTATTTTTAGAGCATCAAATTAATCTTGGAACTAAATTAGGTTTTCATGAATGCTGAAATTCTAAATCCATAAACATCTTCTTTTTGCAGTTTTCTGTCCTTAAAGACCCTCTCCTATTTTTTAAAAATCTGTTTAACACAATCTCAGTGGTCAATTTAGATTATTCAATTTTAGCCAAAAATTAAAACCTATGTTGTTTTCTACGACATAGTATCTGCAAAGCAGCAGATAGAAATTGACCTCTAAGATGTTAGCATCACCATTATTTTCTACATTCCAGTCTTTCAAACTATTGTTTTGTCTATTTCTACTTTACAAAGAATTAATTTTAAAAAATCCTCAGAACTGGAATTCTAATTTTAATTTTCTTCGCATATTCCGTCCATCATTAGAGAAATGTCACAAGAACCAAATAAAAAGAGTGGGATCTCAATTTTATGTTTTTGTCAAATGTCAGCGAGACAGGATGCTGTTTATTTAGTGCTAACACACATGCCTGCTAGATTCCAGTGAGTCTAATGTTCTTCATCTCAATTTGTCTGCAGCTCAAGTTTAAATTTTGGTAAGTAGTCTAAGGCACAGGTCCACAGGACGAGTCTAAAGCACGAGTTTACAGCATGGATCTGATTCTTTGAGTCTGCAGGACGAGTCTATAACGTGTCATGAGGTGGTGGAGG
>NW_023419151.1:0-3295 GCF_002922805.2 Oryzias melastigma
AAAGTTATTAATTTTCGAGAAAAAAAGTAAAAAAATTCATGAGAAAAAAGTAGTAATTTATGAGAAAAAATGTCATACATTTAAAAAAAAAAATAATACATTTATGAGAAAATTTTTTTTACATTTACAGGAAAATTTTCATAAATTTACGAGTAAAAGGTCTTAAATTTAAAGAAAATAATTTACGAGAAAAAAATGTAAATTTATGAGGAAAAAAAAGTGTAATTTTCACGAAAAAGTCACAAATTCATGACAAAAAAGCCATAATTTTAAAGAGAAAAAATTTCTGAGAAAAAAGTCACACATTTATGAGAAAAAAATGCTGTGGTTTTACGGAAAAATATATATATATAAACTAATGAGAGATATTTTATATATTTACAAGAAACATGTTGTAAATTTATAAGAAAAGAAGAATAACATTTATGAGAAAAAAGTCATAAATTCACGAGAAAAAAGTTGTAAATTTACGTAAAAAAATAATTTTTGTTGGTGACTCTAATACTTTTTTCTAAAAAGTTAAACTGTTAGCTAAAACAAATTTCCATTCTTGAAAATGTGCCTAACAGTAAACGTCTCTGTGGCCTGGACAAAGTTATTGATCATTGATGAAGATCACAGTATCGTCTGCATATAGATGAATTTAACATTTACCAGTCGACTACCCAAAATGTTCATAAAAATACTGAAACCATGCGTACAGGAGTACTTAAGCTACACTCTCTGATCACGTCCCAGTGACCGTCCTCTTTTCTCAACTACCAAATGTAAAGAAACGGATCCAAATGAAATCTGGACTCATCAATATTTATAGAGAATTCCACCTCAGGTTGCATTTAAAAGAGTTTGATTTACTGCTCTGGTTCTGCTTTGACCCCAAGAGGAAAGATGGAAAAAATGACATTTTGATAAGAAATGTTGCTGGAGAGTTCACACCCCTGGATCCAGAGGGTCTAAAAACCCAAAGTCATGCTGACGCATCAGAAATGATCAGAACTAATATTCCTTTGTTTCTCACTGCTGGTGATTCATCCTCTCAACACAAACCTGCAGCCCTCTCCTCGTATTACAGATCGATCTAAAGCGTGCAGCACTGACAATAACACACGACGTCACATGTTTCTGAATAATGAACGCTGTTAATGGATACTGGTGTGGGCACTAATTAGGATGCAAAGCCATAAAAGTACCAGCATTTAGACGGCCTTCAAACAGCAGATTGCATGCGTGCCGCTGACAGCAGGATGGAGCCTGTTGGAGGGACGTCAACAGATCCCGCCGCCTGATAGCGTCTGCTCCGAGGCTGTTTGGAGCACGCCGCACGAGTGAAAGGGAGGCTTTTATCAGAGGAGGACACTGTTACACAAGCTTCAATGCCATTGGACGGAGGATTTTGAAGCTGCATAACCTGCTCCTCTTAATTGAACATCTAATCATCAGCGTTGTCTCTCATGACGGGAGGAACGAGCAGGAGTCACATCCGTGTTTAAAGATGTTTTTCTGCCTCACTATTAATGCTATTTTGGATCAATACGGTGACCCAGGTGGGACAAACCAGCCGACCAGCTGCTGGAGCACCTGTCACCTGTCAATCCAGTTTCCTCGACTCTGTTTGGAATATTATAGATTCATGTTTTAAAGTTTTACAATAAGTTAGGGGATACTGTTATCTTCACGAGTGTTTCTCCTATTTGGTCTGAATTTTAATGATATATATAAAAGATAATACTTATAATTATATTTAATTACCCCTAAATTAAGACCGTAATGGAGATAAACCCATATAACAAACACTGACCACGTCAGTTCCATCGTCCGGTCTCTGCTTTAAATTTGCTCCGAGGGGTTCAGGTCAAAGGTCATCGCTGGTCGTACCATATAAGCCACTCCCACTTCCTAAAGTCTAACTGTGACCGTTCTGGCACCATGTGTGGAGCGTTATGACCCATGAACAGGAATGTTCTGGTGGACTGTCGGTTCTGGGATGTCTCTGAGGTCACTCAGAGGTCATGTGCAATAACCACATTCCTTAGACGTGACGCCGCCCAGACTGTTGCTCCTCCTCCACAATGTTGGCCTAAGCAAAGCGCCAATAGTCGATTAGTCAACCAATTGCTGCAGCCCTACTTGATTTATAGATTGATTAGTTATTTCAAGCATAAATTTGGTCTGTTAAGGGGTGTCGGGAAAAGTTGATTTGGCGATACTTTTATCACTTTAAAATGTTGACAAGATGATATTTAATGAATTAATTAAGACCAAACATAGTTGCTGAGAATTGTGATCATTAAATGAAAATTCATTTGACTCTTTTATTAAAATAAAACCGTATTATTTTCATCTAGAGTTTATTTCTCTGTCAAACTCTTAAAAGAAAATTGTTCTGGTCCGTTCCTGGAACATATCGTGATAAATATCCTAACTTATGGTGATTATCGTACCTGTGTGGTTGAGGTGGAAGGACTCCTTTTGCTTTTGTTCTCAAACCTTCATCAACAGGAAGTTCCAAATGTTTTCGTTCTTGTTCTTCCCTCAGGACCCAAAGATCCTGTCTTCATTTGAGGCCATCGGGAAGACGGAGGCCGACCTGGAGGGATGCATCATCTGCATCTGCAGCGGCGCCGACCTGGTCAACCTCAGCTTCATGTTCATGGTGGCAGACAACCCTGAAACCGCCAGGGTGAGTTCTACGTCCTTCAGGAGAGGACTACAGGCGCGTCATTTCTGTCCAACAAACCAACGTCTTTTATTTTTGTTGTCTTGGTTTAGTAAAAAACATTTTTTCCTATTTTTTGTTTCAGATCACTAAACATTAATTTGTCCAACATTATTTTTAGAAATGTTTGTTAGTCCTTTGGTCAAAACAGATTCATGTGGGAACATCCTTTAATAATACAACACTAGCTGATCTATTAAGGCCCAGATAACACCAAATCACCTCGCCGCCTGTAACTCCACCCGCCCCCAGAGTCGCCGCCCACAATTAACCCACGATAGTCAGAACTGCATGTAACAAATTCATGTAAAATCCACTTTTTTTAAAGGTGGCAGCTTTCCTGTATTTACATCTCCATAGCAACCGTTTTATGTTTTACTCACCTGGGTACACCGAACAGATAGACATGAGCAAAAAAGTAAACTTTCGCATTTCCTTAGCAACTGAGGTGTTTTGTTAACCACGCCCACATTCTTCACATTTTCATATCTTTTCTTACATCATTTTGTTCAGGTCTGGCCTGGATTCCATGCATCAAATTTTTTCATTATTTTCTGGTAAATAATGTGCGAGTAGTAG
>NW_023419152.1:0-3295 GCF_002922805.2 Oryzias melastigma
CTTGTATGAGTTAGTCTTGTCCTGTGTCATGATACCAAATAGTTTCTTATATTTTTTTAAATAATAAAATAGATCTAAAGCTCAGTTTAGGTCAAAATGAATGTACAAATACAGAAACAATTTGACAAAAACCATCATGAGCTCAAAGTTTTTAAGTAGGGCGAAAGCTTGGCTTAGAAAACACTAATTTATTTTTTAAAGCCAGGTTTTAGCTGGTGAAACAAATCATTAATGAACTGAATAATATAGAAATAAATAAAATACTCTGGTTTAACTGTCTTAGCTGCATGTGTACAGACATCAGCAGCGATTTAGCACAAAAAAAATACATATACGATTATATAAGAGCCGATTTAAACTGTTTTTAATGTCATGTTGGGATTTTCAAAGAGGTTCCATATAAGTAAATTTGTCATCTTTTCTTTTTAGAGGTACATTAATTTAAATGAAACAATTTTAATGCTTTCTAAATAAATATTTCTAAATATTCGCTGATTTTTTTAGTTTTAAGCTAATTGGTGCTGAAGGGGTTAAAAAGTATATCGACACGCAGTTGTTGGAAATCATAAAAATGAACAAATGTCTGCAGAACTAAGAAAAAAAACTAAGTAAAATTAAATACATTTCAAATCTGGTTCAAATGTTCCTTTTTTCTCCCCACTTATACAGACGTGGTAGAAGATCCTTTCTGGGGCGTTTTGAACCCCCAGGCTGTAAAGAGGGGAACTCTAAAGCCTGGTGGTCACACATGCCTTCAGCTCAAATATCAGCCGAAGAATCCGAGGGCTGCAGAACGCCGCTGCCTCCGATAGCAGGACAGTGTCGTATGAACTCATTAACTGAGCATGAAACACAGACAGGATGTATGCATCAGCGGCTAGAGCATGTCTTTACAAAGTCACCTGATATTTGCAAGACCTACAACCGGGGAGAAAATAAGTCATGGATATCTATGCTTCACAAACATCCATAAACGTCTGGAATTTTAACTCCTGCAAAGAAAAATAGTGGAAATACTTAATTTATGCTATATCTGATTAAAAAAATAAATTAATTAATTAATAAATAAAACTGAGTGATATCATGCTTTTTATTCATTGTAAATTTCAGAAAGTTTCTGCAATGATGTGGAGATGTCATTGATTTTTGATTATATTTTTCAAAATTAGATTTAGATCCTGAGCCATGTTAGGAATATATATATTTTTATATATAATTATATATTTAGTTTAGTAAAAATGTATCTACAGCGTGCTGCTGTTTCAGGAACTATTTGGAAACATGAAAGGGTTTCTATGTTTGTGCCAAAGAGATTAGATTTATCAATGACACATTAGTCCATGAGATCAACAACTGTTAATTTTACTTGTTTATGTGTTTTAAAAAAATGTTTGCAGCCATTTATGAATATGATATAATCTGCAAAACAAAATCATCATCTGCAGCTAAACATTAGAAAACAAAACAGGTTTAAGGGTGTGAAACAGCACAATTATGTTTAATATAATTTAAAATGCAACAACTCTGCATGGTTGGAACAAACCTGACCAAAATTGTACCTAATAAAGCAATAAAAGCATATATTTCAAGAAATACCAAGAATTTTTTTTTTTTTCTATTTATTTAACAGAACTAATAATTTGTACCTCTCTTTTTTTGTGTGTCCGGTTCCAATTTCAACCCCCCAGACCAGCTGAAGTATTTAGGTCAAATTTCCTGCTTGGATCAGCAACCAAACTAATCTGGGGATATTTTGATCTTATTTCCTGCTCTAAGGTCCTTACAAGACAGTTGTCTCGATGTTAAGATATTAAATTCACAGTAAAATTGATGATCTTGTGTATTTTTTTGAGTTTACCCATAATGCTTGAGCTTTTGTTTTTAACTTATTAGCACCTGTATGCGTCCATCCTGAAGTGAATCGCACCACACCAAAGTTCAGGTGATCTTTCAGAATTCTCTTTCAGACTTAACAGGAACCAACAACTCTGGGCTTACATTTAACAATGTTATCTTTTTTCTTTCAGTCAAGAGTTTGAAAGGCAGAGAAGCATCTAGTGTCAGTGTTGTCTCTGTGAATAAACAGAAAAACCCCACCAGCAGAAACAAACACACAACATACGAGGAACCTTCAACTTCCTCAGATGTTTGTATTCTCTGCTGTTAACTGTAAACATTTTTAAAGCTGACATTAAATTAAAGAAACGTTCAGTGTTTTCCGGACTTCCGAAACACAAGAGACTTTGATGGAAGATATCTAAAACTTAAATCCAAAGCATGACAAGGTTTGACATCTCAATGGGACTATTCTGGTTAAATGAAGGTCAATTAATAATAAATAAACCCACAGTTAAAGTTCCGTCAAAATCAGAACTTTGCACATGAGGAAGATCTTACATTTTTTGTTAAAAAACAACATCTGTTTGTTTCTTACATTGCAGCAACAGAGGGAGTAATGGTGCTGAGGTGACAAGCTGCTTACCAATGAACTGGTGTCACTGAGTAAGCAGCACTGTTTAACATTTTAAGCGACTGCTTTTGGTGTGTTCTACGAAGCAAGGGGGGCTTTGTGTCCAAAAACTTTCTCAGGCTGGTAAATGGCTCCTTCAGATTGCTCTCCAGGACGTTCAGCCGCCTGCAGACTTTCCTCAGGAACTCACACATTTTGGCAGGTCGTTTGGGCACTGAGGTCTTGTCCAACTCTGCACAAAACAGTTTTGTACAAACTCTTTGGGCTGAACCAGCTTTAGTGAACGATTTTATCCTCTTTAACATGCAAATGTGGATCAACCTTTTTACAGTCATGAAAAACACCAAACCCAACGTTTTATCATGTTTCATCTAGTTGGGGGTCATGGCTAGAATTATCATTTACAAGAGACAGAAGGAAAAAAAATCCAGGAAATGAAACTGTATGGTTTCAAAAAATCAATTTGTACATTAATGCAGAAAACAAGTAGTTCTCTCACCTACAAACAAACAAGAATTTTCTACCTCATAGACTTCTACAGAAAGCCCTTCTATAGTTACCTTTATCAGTGTCACCATTTTGAACTGGTTATCTACATAAAAAGACACCAGTCTTCACCCTTAAACAGTCATACTACCACCAGTCCACCATGACCAAGATCAAAGAGCTGTCAAAGGACACCAGCGACAAAACTGTTCACCTGAATAAGACTGGGATGAACCAACCTACAAGCAGCTTGATGAGAAGAGATCAAATATTGAAGCAAATATTAGAAAATTGAATAATTCCACCTGATGCTCCATGTGTAATGTCACCTGGTGGGGT
>NW_023419153.1:0-630 GCF_002922805.2 Oryzias melastigma
GGGAAGAGTTTGAATTCGGTCTGTCTGTTATAAGAATGTAGATTTGAAAAGAAAAAACTCAAATAGACAACTAATGAAAATTTGTTTGGTTTCTTTGTGCATAATCAGTGAAAAAATATCATAATATAAAATTTGGATCCACCTCTGCCGGTTATCACCAAGCCAGCACGCAATTATGTATTTGAAAAAATATGGAAGCAACCAGAACTTTTCAACCAATACAAAAAAAAAGTCATTTTCAAGGTTTTTGTTTTTCATCCAAGCAATCTTGTCAAGCATACCTAAAAGTTCTTTTATATATATATATATATATATATATATATATATAACATACATAATCACAAATTCATGACTTAAAACAGTATTAACCAAAGGACAAGAGAAGGTTGGTTTGATAGTGTTTGTCTTGACATTGACACATGGGAGAATTTTTCTTTTTTCTGTTCATGTTTTCATGTACTGAACACTTATCAGGCCAACAGTTTTACTGTAAAGAAGCAGCGAGCAGTCATCTGCTGTCCAGATTCCTCAGTGTGTGTCCAGTAGGCAGCTCTTCACTGCACACTTACAACTCAGAACAAGGCACAAACAAAGCTGCACATCTGGGTTCTGGTCTGGCCAGAAGCCAGA
>NW_023419153.1:2126-3293 GCF_002922805.2 Oryzias melastigma
TTTTTAAAATAAAATATTGAATATAAACAAAATCAATTGCATTGTTTATTGCCGTGGGGTTTAGATGTCATATTTCAAATGACAATGCATTTTACAATTTACAATTCAATATGCAATTTGATCTTTCATTTTGAAATGCATTTTGAATTTTGAATTGTCAATTAAAAAATACCATACCTTACTGTACAATCAAAGCATATGGACAAAACCCTTGTGACGTCACATATAGAAAAGGCCTCAGGTTATATTGAGTATATAACCTGGAGAAACTGACATATTCATTGCGGTTGGAGAGTGACATATTTAAATCCATGTGGAAAAAATGGCTACAATGTGTTCAAAAATCCAGATCTGATTTATAGAAATCGAAATGTGCAATGTCTAAATATGTTGTGTAAACAGTGTTTTCGAATGTATGATGGGCAATAGAATTTCATATATTGGAGTATGTTATAGATTACAAAAAAGGACTTGAGCCCCAGTCTTAAAGCTACAGTGTTTTTTTTCTTCTTTTGTATAGGTGTTGTCTCTCACTTTAGTTTACTTTAAAATTATGATCTATTTATTTCATTTATTTATTTTTCTGTGTTATATTTTCTATGACAACCACTCTGGCTAGTCAGAAGTAAGTTAGTTGGAAAACCACAAGCTTTTCAATGGTTGCATAAATTCAATGACTAAGAATTAACGTAGATAAAAAATATACCCAGATAAGTTTGTGACCTGGAAATAGAGCTGGGCGATATGGAAAAATATTGTGTATCACGATATAAGTTGTTTTATATCACAATAAGGATATATACCAAAATAAAGCATATTTTCAGGTATTCTTTGAAAAATAATGACAAAATATAATTTCTTACTTTTCTCTGACTTTATTTTTTCAAGTTACATGTAACTGAATTGTCACGAATGAGAAACATTTTTAAAGTACTTTTAATAGTTTTAAGTTTCTTAGTAAGAAAATACATTTTCACACAAAAGTTCAGCAATAAATCAAATAAAATTGATAGAGAAGAAATGGCACAATATATACTTTTCCATATCGCCCTGTCCTACCTGGAAATCTGTTATTTTCTTCTGCAGCTTGCAAAGTTGTGTATTTTTTAAGCTAAACTTTGAAAGTAAATAACACACAAGCTTGATACAAGCTATTATATCTTCTCT
>NW_023419154.1:0-3293 GCF_002922805.2 Oryzias melastigma
CCTGCAGCCATATATCAAGTCATATCAAGCCACGTCCACCAAATCTGTTCCTGAGGGGACTGTTGGGGCCATCCTTCAAGCTTCATGTTTCTGTGGAGGGTCACCGAGACCACGTCTTCATGTTCCCTGTCCCTTAGGATATTCACCGTTCAGCCCCTTTTGCTGTATTTCCTGTTCTGGAGGATGGTGACTGATCCCCTTTCAAGTTTCCTGTTCCTGGAGAGAGTCGCTGGGACTGCTCCTCTTCTTGCCTGTTCCTGAGGAGGGGTTCTGATACCCCTCACATCCACCTGTCTGCTGGAACTCTGTTTTTTGGACTAGTTTTTGTTTTGTTTGTAAGGGTCCCCTCCTCTTGGATGTTTTCGGGCATCTGGGACCTGCCCTTATGGGGAGGGGTACTGTCCGGATTCTATGCTTGGGTTTTTGTGGTGCTTTTTTCATGTTCGGTTTTTTCCTGTCAGTCTCACTACGGTCAGGTTAATCATCCACAGCTGTCTTCATGTAGTTAATTAACCCTGTATTAACAGTAATTATCTGGTTTTAAGTTCATTGTTGCCGGGTCATCTGGTTTGTTCTGTCACCTTTTTTGTTTCTCCTTAGGTAGTTAATATTTTTTTAATTTATTCAATGTTTTAAGTTCCTGTCACCAAGCCTGGTCTCTTGGATTTGGGTCCTTCACCTGCCAAGTCCTGACATTATCAGGCAAATAGAAAGTGGTTGTTTGTACCCTTTATGGAACAGTGTTCATATTTAAGCGATTATGTGGGACTGCCATCTAACAAACTACTGTGTGTTTTATCCTGCAGCGCTTGAAGTTGGTCTGTTCCCCTCAGCCTGATTGGGGTCCTTTCTTGATGAAGCACAGAGGGGATCGCTACAAGAACATGATCGATCCTCTTGGAACCAACTCTCTGGGTCTCAAGCTGCCCCCAAAGGACTTCCATCTTGGTTCCTACCAGTAGCAGCCATCCTGCCAGCATCTTAATCACCACGTCTGACCAATTCAGTTGCCACTTGGAGGAGGTGGATGCCTTTGTCCACTCCTTTTCTCCGTTGTCTCGTTTGTACTCCACACTGTTTGCTTCTTGTCTTCTGCTGTTTCTTACAAATGTGGACACGGGATTCCTCTCCGTTCCCTTTACTTTTTGTGCAATTGCCTGTCTTCTCTCAGGGAGGAGCGGCTGACCAAGTGAAGCCTGCCTCTCTGCTGCTGCTGCTTCGTACTCAGTTAATAGGCTTTCTTTGCCTCCCACATATGTCCACTGATTACTCCAGAATCCTTCCCGGAGAACCTTATTCCGAAAGAAAAATTGTGTCATAAAATGACACAGCTCAGACTGCACTTGCAATATTAGACTCACTATAGCTGCTCCCAGTAGAGTTGTGTGTGTTTCTGTGCGTGTGTGTGTGTGTGCATTGCATTATATTTGTGTGTAGACATAATGAAATGTGTTGGAGTAAGCAGGAAGGAAGAAAAAAAAGAAAAATGCTTTAAGACATTGTTGGAAATCAGTGTTTGAGAAAAAATATCAATTATATAAATAATCCTAGAAAAAGTTTGCTTTATTATAAGATGCTGTTTCTATCTTGCAGTACAGTCATATCAGCTGCTACTCTTGCTTTGTTGAAAACAGATTACAAGATCTGCGATTTGTGCCTCCAACGTCCCAGTATTTAGATGCATTTAGACGTCCTCTTTCACAAGACTTCCTTTAACCTCTGAAGACTTGGGGACAATGTGCAATACCCGCTCCACCCAAGTATTAACTTGCGTTACTGTTGTATTATCTAATATGTAGAGTTCAGTCTTTTTAGCGTAGCTAGCCCCGCCACTTCAGGTCTCAGAATTAACCCTGTAGTTACTCTCTGTGCACTTACTTTGGATGCATAGTTCTAGCTGTTGGTGTTGTGATCTTCTAAGGCCATCTGTGACTTGCATTGTACGTCATCTTAGAGTAACATAAAATATTTAACTGTGTACTAATTCTTTCAACACAGAAGAAAGTGTTTATATGTAACTTATTTATCAAAATGAAGCTTTCCTTGCTACCCAATATTTTATCAAATGCACTCTGTGTGAACAGAAGACGTCTGTGTTGTTGCGCCCTCATAGTGGCCACGTGTGAGCAGATGAAGATTAGATGACTCCCTTCTCTGCCGAAAAGTGTGCTTTGTCTCTTGTAGCTTGTGGTAGAGCTCTGGGCACTGCTTTGTCCCGTCATCGTCATCTCTCCTGCTTCTCCGTGTGTCCTCCTGGAAACAGGGTCTCAGGTATACTCTGTCGGACTACTGAGGTAGTTGCAAGAACAGCAGCGTCCGCTGCACAGAGACCTTAACAGTGCCGCCGGCCTTTCAAGCTAAATGACAACAAAAGCTGTGGTAAAAGTGTCGCAGAGGAGAACAATGTTCTTGCTGAGGACTCAAGGCTTAAGTGCTTAGTTTTAACTTTCTTTGACTTACAAAGGAGTAAGCCAAAAGGATGATGTGAAAGGTAACACTAGGTTCACACTGGACGCGAAAGTGGCGTGGGGCGGAGTGCGCGCGGCATCCGCGTTTTCGTGCGATTCAAACCAGATGCACATTTTTTTCCGTGACTTCAGCTTTTTTTTTTTTTTTTTGCCATCATGGGTAAATTCATAACCCAAAAATATTGCCCCATATTTCTTTAATTTATCTGTTGAGACACACAGAGAGAAGTGTTTGTGTCTGTCTGCCAGTCTGCGTTTTTTGTTTTTCTTTTTTTTGTGTGTGTGTGTTGTGATTGTATGTTTGTTTTCATCTCTACAGTCTGTTTAGATACAAAAACATGATCGCATTTGTTAATCGTGGCGCTTTATTTTGAAAACTCGGTTATACTTTGAAAATAAACCAGATTTTCTCATGTATCTTGATGTAACTTCTTGGCAGAATTGACGCGGATCGCTTGCATCTCGCGCACAAATTATAGACCAGATGCTGAAACTCTCCGCTGCATGGCGCGAGCCTTCCGCGGACGGAACCTATGGTGAGGTTCGGCGGAGGACTGCGGCACTCCGCTGAACCTCACCATAGGTTAACAAGGGCACCGAATGGAACCTTCACTCATCAAAGAAGGTTTTCTTTGGTGAATCGAGAAACACAAACTTAAAACAACGTTCCGTGGTGCTTCCGCTTCCAGTGTCAACCAGGCGTAATGGAGAATAAGTTGAATTTTGCAACTTTCTTTTTTGGCAATGTACTTCATTTGCACAGAAGGTACATTTTTTTCTCTGTCCGTCTGCTCTCTTCTGTCCACCAGAACCAGGCATTTAACT
>NW_023419155.1:0-1567 GCF_002922805.2 Oryzias melastigma
CTGACATTTCACAGAATTTACACAAAGAAAAGATGTGTCAGACATTTATTTCTTAAAAGCATTAAATCTTCAAATATAAAAAGAGACAAATTAAAAGCCTGTCTGGATGTGGGTTCAATTTAAGGCTAACTGAAGCTAAATTGAATCCATCTTTTGGTCTCACTGTTACAAATGTTTGATATTGAAGCACCTTAATTAGATTGCCACATCGTTTACAGGTGTGGCAAAAGAGACACACCTGTAAACAATAAAAGGCCTAATTAACACAGAGTGTACAGTACATAGGAACAACAATAAACCATGTAAAACAAATAAAGCAGTCATACTATACCTAAACTCTAAACCCTGAACACCTCTCTTGGCATCAGTTTTGAAACAGAACTTTTTAATGTTCTTCCTGCAAAATTCCAATTAATTCTCTTTAAGGTGGTCCACAGATCACATTACAGTAAACCCATGTGCATAAATCTCACCCACATGTTTGGTTATATATGAATGCTCTTAACCTTCTCAAATCCTCATACCCAACAAAATGAAACACAAAATGACTCATAAATAAGACTAAAAGTGAAAAAGGAAATAGAAACCAACATGGAAATCTGGCTTGATGCTGATGTAAAGAAAGGATATTTGAATTTATAACCTCAAAGTGCCAATGGAAAGAAAAAAGCTCGGACTTAAGACCAAACTTAGTACACTGCAAAAAGAGGTAGCCTAAAATAGGGGGAAAAATAATAGTTTGAAGAAGAAAATCCCTAGAAAGTAGTTACATTATTTGTCCCTGTAGCACAATATTTTCCTAACATAAAATCTTACATTAAGATATCAAAATTCACATAATGATTCAAAAAGGGAAAAACATGCAACAAAAAAGTCAATTCTTAAATAGTATTGCCAAAAACTGAATGTTTTACAGCCCAATAGCAAGTACTTTATTGCTTGTTCTAGTCAAATTGTTCATATTTTTTGAGTTTTCATGTACATAACTGTAGTTCATTTTGATTACAGTGACAAGAAGCTAGTATAATAAGTGGAAACGATTCATTTTAGAAACAAATGTGAACAAAATAAAATAATGATTTTAGTACAAGTTGGCCCATCTCAATAAATCTTCATTAAATCTATTCTATTCATTTATTCTTATAGAACATAAATCTAAGTTTTTGCTTCCTAAACGGTTAATGAATGCCAGTCTAAATTGTCAATATTTATTCATTTCAAAAAAGCATCCAAGATTTGTTAATTCAAGTATTTTTAGTCTTAAATCAAAAAGATTTTGACTGGTTTTGACAAGAATTTCCTTATTTTCTGGCTCTTAATGAGACAAAAATTTCTCAAATTGTAAAATTGGAGGAAAGTTTGAAAAAGTCCAAAGCAAAGATAAGGTAGAACAACTTTGTAAAATATCTTGAATGTCTAAAAACAAGGTTTTAAATCTTTTCAACCATCAAATAGTTTTGTGGTTTCATCATTTTGTTTGTTTGTTACCCCCGCTGAGATGACACGTTCAGGGCAACACAGCAACTCTGTAAAACCCGAGAAGCTTAAACGCAGAGAGAAAAGAAGT
>NW_023419155.1:2300-3287 GCF_002922805.2 Oryzias melastigma
CCCCGACAAGGAATTGAACAAGTTTGGAAAATGGATAGATGAATAAAAAAATTAAGATTTTTTTCTGAGTAACAAAAATTTACTTTATTTTTTTGATAGTTCCTCCTAAATTTAAGCTTCAGACTGATTTTGAATAAGACTAAAATTCAGGAAAATGAAGGAATGTAGATGAAAGTACATAAAAATGTAACAGATAGACCAAAGGAAAAAAAATATATATCTGTCACAAAACTTAAAGGGAATTTTAACCTTAACAATGCATGATGGAATAAATTTATCTTCAGTTAGCCTCAAATTGAGCCCATTTGATAAATTGAGCAAAAAAAATCTCTGGAGAATCTGCTCTTCCAAAGACTTTTGTTTGTTAAATAATATAAAACAAATTGACAGTTTTTTTTTTTAAGAGCCCTTAAAAGGACACAAAAGTAAAAAAAAACCAAAAGTACAGGTTTCTTGTGGGTATCAGAAACCAGTACTTTTTTATTTTTTACTTCTATGTCCCTTTAGAGGCTCTGTATTTTTATCCTATTTGTACAAAATTAAATGATTTAGGAACATATTTAAACAAATGATAAAAAAATATGAGAAGAAGGATAATTTGACTGCTACAAAAACTCTTGCTGATACACAGAAACAAGTCAGTTTCTTTAGTCATAGAATCTAATGGAAAATAATAAAAAGAGAGAAATGCTGCTCAACTTTCCTGGTGTTATATATAAAAAGGCTCGATTCTGATTTATTTCTAAAATAAATAACACGGTTAGGACATTGCATATTATAATGTCTTCCATTTATTAGCAATTACTTCTTTATTCAAAAATAGTATGATTCAAAACAATATGCAAATATTTCCATGATTTAAACAAATGAGCTTTTGACATACACATTTGCTTTTCTTTTTTTTAAGAATCTTCTGGCATTTATCATAGACCATTAATTATTATAACAGATTATTTTTAAAACAATAAAAACACAAATATTAACAAA
>NW_023419156.1:0-3287 GCF_002922805.2 Oryzias melastigma
CCGGAATCGTGATTTTTTATGTATAATCTTGAAATCTTGAAAAATTGAAATATATCTGCAGATTCTTGTGTTTTGTATTTATTCAGTTATAAGTTAAAAGCCTTAAGAAGAGCCGTCACAAATGTGTCTACGATAACTTATACTTAAAACTAGGGGTATAATGATTAATTGACTTAATTGATTAATCAATTTATGTTCCTACAAACTAGGGCTGTCACGATTAGTCGACTAATCGACGACTAATCGACTATTAAAATAGTCGACAACTAGTTTAATAGTCGATTAATCGTTACTTTATATTATATAGAGTCAGAGTGCAGTAGAGATGAAAGTATAATGTATATACTGTAAAGTATATTGGCATTGTGCTAGCTTTTTGGACTATTTTGGGATTTATTAACGTTTTAAGGCTATTTTGGAGTTTAATATTTCAGCTACATGCTAGCTATAGCTTTTTTAGGATTCTTCAGTATTTTAGGCTAATTTGGAGTTTAGCTAATTTTTAAGCTACATGCTAGTGGTTTTGGCTAATTTAAGTTTTTTCTCATTTTTTTAGGCTAATTTGGAGTTTAGCTAATATTTCAGCTGCATGCTAGCTATTTTGACTAATTTAGGATTTTTCAGTTTTAAGCTAATTTGGAGTTTAGCTAATATTTCAGCTGCATGCTAGCTGTTTAGGCTACCTTAGGCTTTTTTTCATTTTTTTAGGCTAATTTGGCATCTAGCTAATATTTTAGCTGGCTATCAGCTTCAGCGTTTTGAGCTATTAGCTTCAGCGATTTCAACCACCAACTTCAGTATCTTCTGCTATCAGCGCTAGCATCTTTAGCGACCAAATTCAGCTAACAACATTCACACTTGCATTATCAGAGGTAATGCTATATATCTAGTTTTAGTTAGTTAAAATATAATGATGGTTAAGATGTGTGTTTTACATCCAGTTTGCACATGACCCGATTAGTCGACTAATCGGAAAAAATAATCGGTGATTAGTCAACTATTGAAATAATCGTTTGTGGCAGCACTACTACAAACCAACCAGATTGGCCTGTCTGAGCCAAGTTGTTATTGTTAATCAATCAACCTATTTAACTATAACATTTTTTTAATGTAATAAATCGATTATAATCAATATTGGAAAATCCCATTAGTATTGAGACATGGTAGGCTTATTTTACTACCATGTGTCATCACAGCGGACAACACAAACGTAACGCAGCAAAAAGGATCAAGTCTTCATTACAGTTTTGAAATTTGCTAAACACGTGACCATACAGTGAGATAGAATGTTTTGTTTATTTTGATTAGGGGAAACAACATTGGGCAAAACTTTATGAAACAAAAATATGAATGGATTTGCCACTAATTCATGTTTACTTGTTTGTGCACGCATTTAATTTCCCTTCTTATCTTGAAAAAACAAAAGGAATCTGGAAAACTTCACCTGCATTGTTCAGTACCAGGTATTTATCTCTGAGTCACACTGGTTGAGTTTTTGGTCAAAGTTGTCGATTTTAGGTCACTGAATCGGATTGTTCAAAATGACCCAATATTGACTTTGACTTACATCGGCAACCACAAATTATGATCAGAATTGGATCGTTAAAACAAAATGTTGCGCCCCTGTTTGAAACTTTTAGAAAGTAAGTCCTGGCCACGGTCAACATGAAGAAAAAAATAACGATCAGTATGATCTTTTTGTTTTTAAACACATCCCAACCAAAAGTGTGGACAGCTGCAAAATGTCACCTTATGTGATCTGAAATATTCAATAAAAATTTTACTGCAGTTTAGCAACTCCACATTATGGTCCAATATATAAATTCTTAGGTAACATTTTTTTTTTTTTTTAACTTTATGATCTGAAATTAGCATCCAACAAATATGGTTTGGGGGTCTGAACGGAAGTAGAAAGTACAGAAAATAAAGACAGAACAGAGGTTGACTTATCTTCAGACCAGCTGAAGTGCTGAAGTGGAAGAGCGATAAGGCATGACAGCCCATCAGATTTTTAAAGATGCCTTTGAGCCACCAAGATGAGCAGAGAGCCTGACTCTCACAAGTTCTATAAAAAGACCACATCTGACTTAATTTTAATGGGTCAAAAGCCATTGGTTGCTCTCAGTAATGTGAAAATCCTTTTAAATTTCCAATGAGTAAATAAACTTCACTCTAAAATAAAAAAAAATGACTTTTTTTTTAGAAAGGGGTTGAACTTCAGCTTTCTTTAACAAGCAAAATTAAGAAACCAAATGAAATGTAGCTTTATGATTTTTGAAAGGATTTAAGACAGTTTTGACCCCATCTTTTGAAAACCCAACATTAGCAAAGTAAATGTGGATGACCCTGGTTATCAACCCAACACTGAAAAAAGGTCACAATGCTTTGATGGAGGTGACTATCACAGAAACCTCAACAAGATGACTAATTTTGAGGTACAATGCAGACCACACATTATTATAAATAACCTGACATATGCAATGGGATAAAAAGAACACTGAAACACACAAATTACATTTCCCCCTGTCCCACTGCGACATGCAGGCCACTTTACTCTTTGATCTATTAACTCGGACAGAGTGCAAAGGAGACATTTACTGCACGTAATTCACTTTCACCCCCTTCCTGAACAAGACTGGTGGTAAGTAGATAAAAGAGGCAACGAAAAACCAGCTTACTAAATGCAACTGCTATTCATGCAGATGTCAATAGATAACTTATTGACCTCAAAGGGTAAACCAGATTAAAGCTTCGCCTTTATTGTTTTGCACTGACCCAATTTTATACGCACAGATAAGATGTTTTAATATAGTAAATAAAAAAATGGAAAGTATTAAAAGGTTTTTTATATATATATATATTTTTTTTAATGATCCCTGCTATAACTACCAACTATGAATAATGGTATGGAGAGTTTCTAATAAGTTTATAGTTTGACAAAATGTCATAAAATATGATGCTGCACACATTCTACTGTTTATACAGTACTAGCAAAAAAAAAAAATCATTTATTTTTTTTTAATTTTGAAGAGTATTTTTACTCCCCTGCTAGCACATATTGTCTGATTTAGAATATGATTATATGAATGATAAATGACTGGACAACTATGCAAAAGGAAATAAGGTGGGCCAAACCTCAAGATGTAATGGATAAAAATGCCAAATTAAGGAGACATGACAGCGTTTGCACACACATGAACACTTCTGCCTTCTCATAGTCAAGTAAATAACTTATAAAAGGTACAACCCTGCAATCCCTTAAGCCTAAAGTAGAGCAGGAAGCTAAG
>NW_023419157.1:0-1525 GCF_002922805.2 Oryzias melastigma
CTGAGACTCAATAAAGAGACTTTAAACAATCTATATTATTATTATGATTGCATTTAATTTATCTTTTCTTACTGATCTGCAACAATTGATTTTGAAGTGGTCATCCTGTCAATTTTTGAAAGTTAAGAACACTTTTTTCTTTTAAAAAATATGAAAATACTTCATCCATCCATCCATTTTCCGAACCACTATGTCCCTTTCGGGGTCGCAGGGTTGCCGGAGCCTATCCCGGCTGCTGATGGGCGAAGGCGGGGTACACCCTGGACAGGTCGCCAGTCTGTCGCAGGGCCTCAATCACACACCCATTCACCCACACCTTCACACCTAGGGTCAATTTAGAGTCACCAATTAACCTATGAAGCATGTTTTTGGACGGTGGGAGGAAGCCGGAGTCCCCGGTGAAAACCCACGCATGCACGGGGAGAACATGCAAACTCCACACAGAAAGGTCCCAGCCGGGAGTCGAACCGGGGCCTTCTCGCTGTGAGGCGAGAGCGCTAACCACTGCTCCACCGTGCAGCCCATGAAAATACTTTATCATTTAATTTTTTTTCATTAACTAAATGATGTACTAAACAATTATAGAGACAGACCAGGCAAATAAAAGAGTATTTAGAGGATAGAGATGAAGAATTTCTATGATCCTAAAGTGCAAGAGAAACATTTCGCACCAATTTCTATGTTTTTATGACAGTTATCTGTGAGTTATTATGATTTAATTCTTAGGTAATGCAACTTGCTAAAATGACTAAAATGCTAAAATGAGCTACAACAATCCCAAATAAAGGACAAATACACGCAAATAGGTTGAAGGTGCCATTTGATGTGCAGAAAATGATTACACAAACAATAAAGGACACAAAGCATAGTATTTAAATGAGGGTTTATAGAACCCATGAGTTAAAATAATTCAATGGAAAATGGAGAATAAAGACCAAGAATGGGGTGTAGGTAGAACAAATGAAAGTCTGCAGCTCTTGCAGACAGTCTCACATCTATTATCCATAAGTTGCAACTTTGCTCACTTTTCTGTGAGCATTAAAGTCCAACTCCATACTTTTGATCTATTGCAAAAGTATTCTCACTGGTCTATTAATTATGATTATGACAATTTTAGTAAAAATTTAAAAAATAAAAATCTGTGATTTTCTCTGACATATTTCTAAAGAGCTGCAGTAAAGCTGCAGCAAGGTTGTGGATGGGACTGGAAACGTGGTAGTAACCCTACATTGATTTCCCAGCATTCCTTTGTTTACACTCTATCCCATTAATTTACAGCCCTTCATAACCTCAAGCTAACTTTTGTGTTTAATAAAATAAAAGGGCAAGCGATATCAGAGCTGTGCAACCGTAGAGTTTAACCCAGATGCCAACTCAGACTAGAAAAACGAAGATAAACATGGATCTATTTCTCTGCAAATGCATTGAAATGGAACAGAGCAGAAAGCTTATGGCCTGCCAACTGTAGCATCTAATTATATTACCTTCCCCCCCTCCCAATTTTTTTTTTTTTTTTTTTTTTTTT
>NW_023419157.1:2489-3283 GCF_002922805.2 Oryzias melastigma
AAAACTCAAATAGCTCTACAAGGTAGACACGCAAATATAACTAAAGAGCAGATTTCTTTTCATGTTTGAAAAACTGGTTAAATTAATTCAGCAAAAAAGAGACCGTCTTTTGCCGTTCTGTTGCACAAAGCCATCTGGATTCATTATGAAAAAAAGTATTAAGTGATTATCTGAAACCATATATTTTTCTTTGATTTAAAAAAAAATGCTTTTCAGCAATTTTATAACAGGATATGTGAAGAAATGATCATTCAACTCAACCTAAACATTAGATTTTGCCAAAGAGGAAAATCCCCCTAAAAAGCTTAATGACATATAAATAGTTTTTGCCAGCTTCTTGTAAAGTAACTAAAGGCTCTGCTTCGCAGGAAAAATGGAAAACTGAGATATTTACAATGTAAATTAGCTTTTTTTTAATTTATTTATTTTTTTTAAACATCTCTGTCAGGATGAGCTCAAGAAAAACAAATCAATTTTGGGCTTGGGGCAATGATGATGTTTGACTAACCTGATCTGAGCATTTTCTTCTGGATTCCAGACTCAACATTGGAAAAAAATGAAAACAAACTTTTTGAGTCTTTAGATTCCTACATGAGGGGGAAAAAATATGCTGAGCCAACAAAAAAGTACAAATTCAACTGGGATTGACTTGAAAGTGCAAAAAATTGCAGCTTAGTTGTAACAGAAAGGGTTGGGGAAGTTGCTTTATGTCCAGTGCGATTTGGCTTTCCATTGGTAAGAACTAACTTGCCGACATTTTGTCCACACAAGCAGAATGTTGGTATTTCTACATT
>NW_023419158.1:0-3282 GCF_002922805.2 Oryzias melastigma
AAATTCATGCACGTCTTAATGAGCATCATTCAAGAGTGTGCAACACAGTTTTACATTGAGCCAGGGGTGTCCAAATCCAGGCCTCGAGGGTCGGTGTCCTACATGTTTTCCAACAACCCTGCCATTGAAGCTTTCTATTGGCTATGCACACCTGATCCAGGTATTGGGGCAGATGAGACAGGGTTTTTGGAAAACCAGCAGGAGGTTAGCCCTCGAGGCCTGACTTTGGACACCCCTGCATTAAGCATATGTTTCAAGCTGTTATTCCTTCATAGGTTGAGTGTTCTTTAGACTTTGTGGAGTTATGAGTGTATTAGGGATGTAGCAAACACCAACTTCATGCTGATAGTAAATATGATTTTCACAATTAGCTGCTAATTAAAAACAAAAAATAAGGTTGTCAACAAGAACTTTCAAAAAAAACAAAATGTAAAAAATGTCTTCTTTGAAGAGAGAGAAAAAAAACCTGCACTTATGACTAACATTTATCCCAGAGAATTAGGGTCATCATAAACAAACACAAATAGATAAATAAAGAGAGAAAGAAAGAAGGAAATGTAAAAGAATAAAACAGAAAAATTATGAGAAGAAAATGCAATTATACAAGAATAAAGTTGTAAAGTAATGAGAAAAAAGTCTTACTTTTACAAAAATAAATCTGTAAAATTATGAGAAAAAAAATGCAATTTTACAAGGAAAAAGCAATGTTTTCTTTTTTTAAATTAACAAGCTAGTTGGTTGTGTAAGTTTCCATCCACATTATGTGACGACTAAATCCATCAATGGACCCATTTTTGGTGATGTCATAAGAATTTAGTTAATAATAGGAATACAATTGCCAGAAACTCACTCCTTATAGGTCAAAAATCTTCTTCTGAAGAGACCCAGTTTCCTGCACATTCTTTTTAATGTCCTTTTATTTACAAAAAAAAAAAAAAAAGAAATGTGGATTTGCTAAAGACTTAGCATTTCCTTATTTGTGGAACCAATGGTGAAGTAAAATGCGCTCTATGTCTCTCAAACTGAAAGATGATATTGGTCTTTTTTTGTTTATTATATACTTTGTGATAAACAAACTTTTGTCCTCATAAATTTATAATTAAAGTTACCACTGTTAAATGTTGACATTTTCTCATAATTATATAAATTTATACTCTTGAAATCACAACTTTTTTCCTCATATTTATAGAACTTTATTTTATGTAATCTTGTAGATGTTTTATTTTTAAGGTGGTCCTAATACTCTGTCGTGAACATGAATAGAAGAAGATGTCTGAACTCTTTGGATCCCCACTTTGAATTGAAGATAATATATGACTGTTAAATAGACTTCCATGTCTGATATGCAAACAAGACAAATACAAATTAGTTAAGCATGCAAGTCTGTACAGAGAAATTCTGTGACTTGGTGTCTTCATGTTTTTCTGATGGCAGAGAGATTGGAGAATTACACAATTCTTCATTGTTTTGTTTAAATTTAGATCTTGTTACAACTGAAACACCAACAACTGCATGTAGAAAATGTGTTTTTGCTGAAGCATTTGTTATTATTAATTGGGCGTTCTTGAATATGTGTTTAGGAAAAGGTGTTCACACTGGACCGTCACTACACCCAATACTGACGCATGTACAGTTGGAAGAAGCTTGGTGTGAAATGTCAAAATGGTCCAAACCTTGAGTATCTTGCTTCAGCCTTTTCCTTTATCAACTCTATTCCAATATATGAAAGACTTGGTGCCATATAATTCCAGCCGGACACAAACCACAAATAATAATTTCTCCTCTGTGATCAATTTCCAAACAGTTGGCACTTCCTCAAATTAAAAAGGACACCGTCCATATGTCACTACCAAATCCGAGTCCTTGACTGGTTTAAGTTTAACTTAATTAGATTTAAAAACGTGCATGCAGTGGAGGCGTGTTTTGTACGTAGAGGCCAAAAATGCTATTAAAGTGAACATAAAGTTTTCATTGAAAGTGGTCACTCCAATGCGTTTTACAGAGGGCGGTGTGAACACATCTTAAGGTTGGGGGAAGATAGATTATCTTTAACCTTAAACATTAAATGTTCCAGGCAATTTCCACCACTTTAATGATAATAATCTTTATTTGCAGCTTTGCAGAAATAACATCAGCAATTACGATAAATTAAGTTTTGACATCAAACAACACAGAAACCAGAACCGACAAAAATCTGATGTCAAAATGTTGTGAATGTGTAAAGAATCTATTAAAATTATTTGCAGGAACAAGAGGAAACTTGATAAATTATTTCAGTTTTATTGTTCAGTACAATATTTAGAGCAGGGGTGGGCAAACTTTTTGATTCAGGGGCCTATATATATATGTATATTTCTTTATTTTCGAAACCATGGCTTTTGATCTAATTTTAGAGCCAATTGGACCAATCGGTTGATTTCCCTCAGGAAAAAAAACACAAGCTTAGATTAATGCTGCGTTTATGTGGCGTTGTAAATATTGGAAAAATGATTGTCAAATTAAAAAAAAAAAAAAACACACGAGCGTCAGTAAAACAGCAACTCTTCCGACACATTTTTGGGGACTCACCAGCATCACAGGAAAAAAAAAAACAAACATAAATAATGCTAATCAATATAATTTATTCCAGTTTGGCGGGCCAGGATAAAAGTTTAATAGGCCACATATGACCCTTGGGCTGTAGTTTGCCCACCCTTGATTTAGGGCCTTCTATCAACCTGGTCACATTTTGTAAACTTTTTATTTGTTAATTTATACCTCCGTGTTGAAGCCTGCGACACACTTGTGCACACCCATGCGCAGTATTAGACTTTTGTTTTGTCCTATAAACCAGTGAAGGACAGTGTGCTCTGGCATGAACTCATAGCTGATGAGAAAATCTGCTGTCGGTAGAGGCTTGTCCCAAATGAGCAGGTGTGAATGAGTCAATTAAGACTTTTAATGAGGGGAGGCTTAGATGAAGGAAAGCATCAAGAAGCTAGAGAGAGGCATGGAGAGGAGGGAGGTGGGAGTGGATCTGCATACCAAAGCAAAGACAGACTTCCAAACTTAAGACGCTCTCATGCAAGGCAGACTCCGGTTAAACTTTACCTCTCAACAGCACCAACCTGCATTAATTTTTTATTTTTTTATTTTGGCCTCATTAAAAGATAGTTGTGACATTTATTTGGTTTAAAATAGCACTGTTATGCGATTATTTTTGTGCGATTACTAACCATGACCTGCAGTTAATTAATAAAAATAATCTATTTTTAATCTAACCTAATAATTGCTGTGAAAAAA
>NW_023419159.1:0-3281 GCF_002922805.2 Oryzias melastigma
TAGCCTCCTAGTGTACCATGTGTACCTTAGTAGGACACCACTCCACTTTATCTGGATTTTATTTAATATTTGTAATTTCTGACTTTAATTTACTGTCTAAGAGCTTTGTTATTCTCGTTGGAAGAAAAAAAAACAAAATAAATAAACAAATAAATAAAATAGACGACAACAAAAAGGGGTACAAATATAACTGATATAAGTAAAGTTTAGCCTAAATTTAAAAAAGGGGTTTATATAAATATACACATTGCGTGTCAGAAGACCCACAACCACCTAATATTGTAACAGTAATATATGTCCAACACAAAAAAAAACCTTCAGCTCTTATCTGTGTGTGCAGCTGTTGGGTTGGACAGGACAATTTAAAATTAAACTAAATTAAATTAAATTAAATTAAATTAAATTAAATTAGGGCATTGTATCTCTGTCTGGAGGTTTTCGTCCCTACTAAGATAAAAGAGGAACATTTTTGTCCACTCGAAGGTGACTAGATCCATGTATCTCTTTGTTTTCTTCATCTGAGCTGACATCTGACTCAAAACTGTGTGGAGAGATTGTGCTGATATTGTTCAACATTTGACTTGATGTTATGTTGGCTGTAAGCTAGAAGGAATTGTGTAAAGCTTGTGGGTAATGGTATATGGGGGAGGAAGGGACTCTCCGCATAAATGGAGTGAAAATTTCTGATGAACTCCTGCAACTCTGCAGATATGCTCTAACAATTTTTTTTTTTTTTTTACTAAAACCAGTATTATCACAGAGAAAAGACCATTGGAAACACTTGAAAACAGATCATAAGTGGATTAGAGTGAGTTTTTTGGCCTGGAGTGAGGAAACAAAGTCACTGTTAGCAAAGACAAATACCAAAAGCTAATGCTAGCTAATGCTAGCTTGTGTGCGGTCACAAAAAGTTCACTGTACAAATTTAAAATGGCCTCAAACTATCACCTTCAGGTATTTCAACTTGTGGTAAGTGTTAAAAAGTACTTAAAGGTATCAGGTACAGGGAGTAATGTATTGAGGAGAGTTGAGTTGGTGCTATTAAAAATGGGTAAAGTAATCTGTCGGGTTACAGGTGCTACGAATTGGGTCTTAGTTTTTCCCTTGGCTGTGACATTTTAGTTTACATTTGATGACAATTTTCAGTTGTCATAAATTATTAGAGTTGCATATGATACAAAAAAGCTCCTTCTGTAACTGAAAGGAAAGTTTAATGGAAATGTCCTCTAAAATGACACAAATAGAGCTGTTTAAAGCTGATGAAGGATGTTTGTGATCTCTTGGGATGTGAAAATTCATAGTAAAATGTATTTCTATTGATAAATTATGAATTATGCTAGGAAATTTAATGGTTCTCTTCTCTTAATTCTTAAATGTTTGAGTTCTTTAAAACTTTTCCCTGATTTCCTTAATGCTTTGCAGCTCTGTCTACATTTGGTGTCATTTTGGACAGCTCTCTGACACACGTTAATAATCTTACCTGGTCAACGTATCTCCATCAATGCAATAGCAATTGTCTCCACTCTTCCTTCACCTCCTCCATTCTGGTCCACAGCTTCATCATCCTCATCCCACATGAACTCCTCCCTAAGGTCAACTTGTTAAAATTCAGCCGTATAATACCATCACCGAGACCTCCTTATCTCACCACATCACTCCCGTTTTCAAGGCCATCCACGACTTCCCTCCCCATATCTGTCCGATCTTCTTCATATTTCCATTCCCTCTTGTACCTCTTTGATCTTTCTATTCTTCCTCCGTGTCACAGGTCCATCCATTCATCATGTCACCACGGGGAGCAGAACTTTCAGCCGCTCTGCTCCCCAGACTCTCAAGTCTTTCCCTCATATTCATAACACAATCTATCACTTTTGCTTTAAGAAACTCTTACTTTACTTCATCTCATCTAACATTCACACTTTCATTGTTCTATCAAAGTAGGGGTTTTCGAAATAATTGAGTTTTTTTTTTGTTTTTTTGCTGTCTTGTGTATTGTAATTTTGGGTTTCTTTAGAAGGCTTGTGAATTATTATTTCTATTTTTTAAATGTACTGTAATTTTCAAGCTGCTCAAAGTGCCTTTATACACATTTATATTATTAACATATTTTATTTATCACCATATTTTACAGTATTGGCCCTTAAAGTGCTTCAGTTGCACGTATACACCATAGATTTTTTACACTTCTTGCACAACTTAAACTTTTTCCTTAAAAAGAATGAATTATTTCTAAAGCCTCATGGACTCATGGGAGTGAGGAGAATACCAACCATGAGAACTAGGGGTGTAGAATCTGTTTTTTTTTTCTTTTCTAAAATTCTTTAGATCTTTTCTGCTGGCCACATCTTTCACAAAATCACACACAGCAGTTCAACTCACTCTTCTGAGTGTCTCAGCTGCTCCTGCTTCACCTCTCAAATGTTATTTTCAAGGATAGGGAATCTTTGCTTCTCATTCCAGTTTTTCTCCAAGAAGTAAAGATAACATGAAGTGACTCTTTGGCCTTTTGAGATATACTTTTTTGTTTAAAGGTCACCAGAAATTAGCAGTATCCAGCGAACCCCACCCATAAAAAGACTGAAAATGATCAATGTTAGTATGTTAAAATAGCAATGTTTGTATGGATTTATAGGATCGAAACTAATGGTCCAGAAAATGTTTTATTTTATTTTTACCTCCACCTTTCTGTACGAGATTAAGCAAAAACTCATTCATTGCATTAGCAATCCTTGACCACAGAGGCAAAGTTAAACACCTAAAATGTACAGACTGACTCTGCAAGTATTTGGGAAAGAACGTATGACCCCTTTACAGAAAATCCAGTCATAAAATCATTTGTAATACTAAAGATTCCCACAGTAAATTCATGTATCAAAGTTGAAGAGTTTTGGAATGACAGAAACTCAGACACAAAGTGGCAGCCACTTTATCAATGAGGTCAGCAGGCCCAGGCTGCATAGTGTGCAGAGGTCGCCATCTTTCTACAGTCTATCAGATCTCCAACTTTTCTGAGTCCTTCAGAATATCTCAACAACAGTGAGTGAGGCAATGTGATGGACAAGTCTTGGGTTAGTAGAACAGCAGGATCTAATCTCACTGAGTTGTGCAAAGTTTGTGGTGGTAGGGTTATCGTGTGAGGTTGTTTTCCAGGAGCTGGGCTTCACAGTAACTATACCTTGTTTGTAACACGCCACATTAGAAGTATTACCATAGTCATTATATCTGTTGCTTGTTAGCAACAATAAAAAAGACTGAAACGGCAAAAACCACATTAAAGACAC
>NW_023419160.1:0-3278 GCF_002922805.2 Oryzias melastigma
GAAAGCATCACACAGAAATGAATGAGATCTGATCTTTCACGGAGTTAGAAATGACTGGTGGACCGCTGCGAGTGACGATGGTTTCATCAACGGATCTGCAGAGATCCTGCAAGCCACCATTAATGATTAATAAACTCCAAATCAAACAAAGAAACTTCCAAACATGTGCAATGTTTTAAACATTCAGTTTACCTGTTGAAATCAGAGGCTTTTCACAGTTTAGTCGGTTTGGTTCTGCTCACAGTGTTCATTCACAATAGGCTAGTTTCGATTGTAAATCTCGTAAATTTACGACTTTAAAAATCATAATTGTATTTATTTATTTTTTTTTGGTGGCCCTAATACTCCGTCGGACCATTACACCGACGATTATAGAATTCAACTTTGCCGCAGCGCACACACATGCATGTATCTGCAGACACCCTGGGTCCGCCTGATTCTGCTGCTGGCGCTGTCTCACTCACATGACGTCACCGCGTCACGTGACCCGAATCGAGCCGTTTCTGAAACAGGGTGAAATGCGAGTGTCCACTTTAGAGTATGAAAAGTATAGTATTAGACCCCCCCACTGTTTCTCCGTAAATGGCTGCTGTGGTGTTTTCTGTGAAAGTAGTTTCTGTAAATATAATGGTCAAGAGGGATACAAAAATTTGCAATGCAATTACACAACATTAACTAGCAGTTATTAAATTACACAAACACTACCATGATGAGATTAAAATGCTGTCAGAATTATTGGAAAAGTTTAGGGGTGACTATTAAGGATAGTACAAACAAGTCTGGTTTAAAATACTGCTTATGTAACATTAACTTACTTAAAATGTCCGAATCGTTAATGGTGATAAATTAAAGCAAATATTAATAGTTATGAGACTAATGAAACATTAGTTATGCACCATAATTTGTTCTCTTGACCCATCCCCTGGGGGAGCGGTGAGCTGCAGACACAGCCATGTTTGGGAACCATTTGTTGGTTTTGTTGGTAAAAATACTGTATGCTTCAAACTTACACATGTACCTATACTTTATGATATAAGATGAAATAGGATACAATAAAGTGAACTACTGGTTATCTTCCAATAGTAGCCCCAGCATTTGTTTGAAATTTTTTAATTTTTAGAGGTTATCAACTACTATTAAGTCCAGGACCTATATGTCATGGCATCTCTTCAAATCCAGTGTTTATTGGAAATGGGAATCAATAAGAGTTGGGCCCCTACTAGAAGATATTAATGTTTGTCCAACGTAATTAATTAGTTTCCAATGGAAATGTTTACATTTCATTGACCAGTTTTTTTGGTTATTGTTCACACTTTGGCTATGATATCTCTAGGACATGGTTGTCCATCATGACAGTAAGGTCTAAAGTACTGTGCATGCAGCTAAATGCTGGGATCTTTTGCTACCTGTACTTAACCTCCATGTATGCCTAATATAAGGGACAGATATATATCTAAAGCTGTAAAAGAACCATAATGGATGTCCTTTGGTTGTTTTCACCTGCAACCTTCTTTAGAAAGCTTCTGCTGATGGCCGACATTGAATGCTGGCCCGCTTAAGGCTGGAGTGAAAAGAAACTGAACGGAGGGGGTCTAAACATTTAGCTTCACACTCTCACTTAAAGGCTGTGTTGTGTAATAAATTATGACATCACAGTTCATTTCAAAGCAGAGTCTGGACTCCTTTTTTTTTTAAAGTAAAGAGTTAAACAATAAGAAACGCTCTTGCAGCAATTACATAAATCNAATGGGCCGTCCTATTCCCAAAAACATTTCTGAAAACCATATTTTGCCCCACATACATTTATTGACCTTTTTTCTTCTCCTAATACGGCTTTTTGTGCTTAGAAATTGTAAGCAAAAAAGTTTAGTTTGTGCCTTTTAAAACTGAACTGTCTGAAAGGTCTTAGATCCAGAACTACTTTTGCCTAGAGCAGGCGTCTGTAACCTGCGGCTCATTTCTTCTTTTATTTGGGCTCTTTGGCCACAAAAAAGTAAAACTATATATTTTTTTAATTGTTACTTGTTTAACTTTTTGTATTATTAGTTAAATTTCAGAGGTTCTTCAATAACAGCTGTGTATAGTTTTTACACCGCGGATAACTTTACTAGGCTGTGTGGGCTCTTGAATCTGTTTGACATTGTGTTTTAGCTGTCATTTTGAGACTAAAAATAAACTGTTCATTCCTTCAATAACAATAAATTAGAACACAGAGTGCTGAGATCTTATAACCGAATTACTTTAGTTTTTTTCCCTCCGTTTTTGTTTAATTGTTCTTACTTGATCACATCATCTCTTCTTCTACCAAAGAAAAACAAAGTAAAATGTGTTTGCTTCACTTTTCAGAAGGGAAGAAGAAGAAGAAGAATCTTTATTTCTATAGCACTTTTCACAGAACGGATCACAAAGTGCTTAACAAAGAACATAAAATCATAAGACACAGGGAAATAAAACGAATAATCAGTAATAAAACAACTAAAAACACAGTAAAACACAGTAAAACATAGTAAAACAAGGGCTAAGATCAACTAAAAGCTCTCCTGAATAAAAACGTCTTGACCTGGGATTTAAAACACTCAACGGAGTTGATCTGACGCAACGGCAGTGGGAGGGAGTTCCAGAGACGAGGAGCAACAGCTTGGAAGGAGACGTCCCCTCTCGTCTTAAAGCTGGTTTTTGGGATGCTTAAAAGATTCTGACTGGAAGACCTCAAGGATCGGGCCGAAGATTACTGGGTTAAAAGGTCACAGATGTACGTCGGGACTTGACCGAAGGGATTACACGTTCCACACAGGTGTCATGAAAAAAGATCTTTAACAGCTACAGGAACCTCATATTGTTTTTTTTTACATTTGTTCAAACATTTATTTCCTGTCATTTTTAAAAGTTGCCTCAGCTTTTGTAAAACCTCTTAAATAAATCTTTGCATCCCATTTCTTTAATCTAAACCTAATAAAACAGTTGATTAAAACTTTATTTTTGTTTTATCTGACTGTCAATCGAGTTCATAATGTGATCATAAAAACTGGTTACTAGGATTTGTGTAAAGGTCATTCCAGTCGCAGAAACAAAGTTTACCTTTGGGTTTTTGCTGAGATTATCATGTTTAAATTCCATAAAAGGTCACAGGGCAACCAGCAAGGGTCATGATGGACTAATACGTCTGTAATACTCAGACGGAACATTCTGATCTGGATCACTGTGTAACATCACACACGGATGTCGCTGCAGTCTCTGTCATATATTCTAAGAAGAGGCTGTACAAAGCTGCCCACATG
>NW_023419161.1:0-1094 GCF_002922805.2 Oryzias melastigma
AACACATAAAAAATGATTTTAAAAAAGTGCATCCAAAGTGACAGAATCTGAAGTCTGTCGTCAGCCTAATCTGTATTTTAGCTGACTTCAGGCTTTCCACTTAATTCCTCCGTCTGCATGCTCTATGGATCTGCCAGCGGGAGATAAGAGTAAAGTTATAACTTATAGGCAAGTAAACACAAGTTATTGTTTAACTTCTGTGTACATTCCAAGGCAGCCACTGGTGATGTTTGATAAAGAACTGATAGAGCCTCTCCAAGAGAGAACATTGCTGGCATAAAACCTTTAGAGACATGTGGAAGAACAATTAACCCTCAAACAGCGGAGCTCCAGTGTTTATGTTCTTTGATTGGCTGTAATTTTTTAATTGTTAACAGGATTATTACAGTAGATTCTGAAGGAGAAAAGCGGCGTGAGCCGCTTTTCTCCTTCAGAATCTACTGTAATAATCCTGTTAACAGTTGAAAAGTTACAGTACATTAAAGATTTTGTGTTTGAGTGTCACTGGCAACGCCTCAGGTGTTAAAGGGTTAAGGAGGCGAATTGTAAGTTTATTTGTATTTTATACTCAGTTTTTCTCCAGAAGGATTCAGTTTACTGCTGTTTTTTTCTGCATTTGACTTTCATTGAGATATAAAATGTAGTCGTGGTTTCTTAGAATTGAGTTTTGGGAACTCAACATGATTATAGTCGACGTCTCGTTTAGTGTCAGTAACTTCAATGGTCTGGTAGAAATAGCAGGGCTGCTACATCTCCACAGAGCTCACCGTTTCGCCCTGACAACAAGATAAAGCGCATAGTTACATAAGGCTGACTCACATTCAGCGCTTCAGAAAGTCTGAAAGGAGCTGAAGACATGAAAAGAGTAAATGCGAGGTTGAGGTCATTTGACAGTGGCTGCCAAGCATCCGACGGACAAGAGCGCTGTGCTGACAAACAATGGCAGCTGAACCGACCTTGTGATGAACGCTCGTCATAAACGCCTTTCGGGACGAGACGGGAAGGAGTCACCGACCTCAAATAATGAAAGATCATTTTTTTCTTGAATCATAACATGATGCTGATAGAGGAAGTCATCCAAATATGTTGTGTAA
>NW_023419161.1:2175-3275 GCF_002922805.2 Oryzias melastigma
TCAATGTTGCTGTTGCAGATCCCCTCATTGAGCAGGAAGCAGGGGTCTCTCACTACCGAGTCCAGCGAGTCCTGCCTCATGATGTTGTTCAGCTTGTCTGTGTTCAAGTTCTGGTACACCAACTGGTTCCGGAGCTGGCGGAAGTGGCTCACACTGGGGCTGGTTGGGCTGGCCGGCATGCCGCCTGCGGTACCCAGGCCCTGAGATGGGCTGCTGGACAGCGAGTCATCGCAGCCGTTTGCCAGGTCCAGGCAGCAGCTGCAGCAGTCCAAGCCGATGGGCGAGCGGCAACCATCATCTGACATCTTGGAAGGCCAAGTAGCAGGTGCAGGTCTTACAGGCGTGGATGACAGAAGCTGAGACGAGTGACTGATAAACACCAGACACACAAAAAAAAGGGTGTGTTCCTCTGCCCTGACAAGTCTAGTGTGCTGCCCTGTCTCCACTGCAGCACCGGGAGGGCTAAATGTCAGGTCGAGTTCCTCCCTTGAGAAGTGCAGTCACGCTGAGCCACTCTGCCTTCTTCTATCCCTGAGTTCCCCCTCCTGTGGCTCAGCTGTGTTGAGCCTTTTTGTTCAGAGTTGACGCTGTGTTGCTACACAAGCACACACATCTACACACTCCCTCAGTCCGATTCAGCAGGAGTCCGCTTGAAAGCAAAACCCAGAAGCTGATTACTGCTTATCACTTTTTCCCCTGTACTTTTTTTTGCTTATGTTGGCGTGCCTAGAGACAGAGGGAGTGGAAAGGGAAGGGAGGGAGACACGGGGGGCGGGGAAACTTTTGTGATTGGTACACAGCATCACCGGGTACAAACTTTGCTCCCCTCCTCTTCTGCTCTCGGGCTTAGCCGTGCACGTATTATGGGCAGGGAAGGGACACCGAGAGGGGAACGAAGCTCTCAAGCATGCCTGAAACATGTGCGGCTCGGTGAGCTCCACCCTGCAGTCCTCACAGTCCAGCGAGCATCCGAGAAAGGGGAAGCTGAAGGAACAAACAGCCGCACACGAAGTCGTGACATGCAAAACCCACTCAAATCTGTGCAAAGCTGCTGGAATTGAGCCTTATAGACTGACACACACTGCTTTTTTTAAAATCTA
>NW_023419162.1:0-3275 GCF_002922805.2 Oryzias melastigma
TGGGAAATATTTGATTTGAATAATCTCATAAACCAGACATAGAGATATGATGCTTTTATAGAACTATTCACAATAAATACACCTGATCTTCAACATAACCTTCTCAACTTCCATACATGGTAAATGACATATGCACAGACACTGCTCAATGTCAGGCTTAAAACATTGGCTGGTAGTTCCTCCCACACATGACCGCAGCGTCAGGCTCAGTAACCCATTTTTTGACCGGCAGCGAGCAGAAAACTCGCTGCGTGGTCACAGAGGGGCGGGCCATGGGAATTCTTTTTTTTTTATACTTGTACAGCGCTTTCTACCCTCCTTCGAGGGCCCAAAGCGCTTCACAGTCACAGACCCATTCACCCATTCACACGCACATTCACACACTGGTGTTACGCAAATCTCATTCCGTGTGAATGCACCGAGGAATGTAAAAACAAAGCGCTATACAAGTATACACCAATTACCAAAAATCTCTTTTTCAAAGGAGCCCTGGAGGTGAAGAAGGAATCATTCATACACATATACAACAAGGAACAATCAATAACATTCATAAAACTATCTCAAACATTCACAAACTGCGCTTCTCGTCTCCAATTTTTTTTAGCATAATCTTATAGCAAATCTCATTCGGTGTGAATGCACCTTAGGAAAGACTTTTTCGGCTTCTATTAAATGTATTTGTTTAATTTGCAAAAGGATGCTTCAAACCAACAGCTTATTACCCGAAACACACAAGCAAAAAAATGTGTCATACCAGTCAACAGATGTATGTTTTTTTCATGGATTGTGTGTGAGAAGGTACAGCACAATAGTAAATATTGTTGCTTTTCTTTAAATTTAATGTTTTCTTTTCCTTTCAGGAAAATTGCATAATGAATCACTCTGACACTCTACGGGGTATAAACCACATACGTAGCATTATAATAAAGTACAAATAATGTCCACACAGATGTGGATGATGAAGAAGACAATCACATAGATATACATATATCTGAATTAGTGTTTATCTGAGAAATAGGACAGGAGTTTATAGATGGGCATTCATCATTTGTAATAAACAGTTGCAGACGAATGATCATAAATGACTTGAGATGTATGAGGCAACACATTTCTTTGGGTGTCACAGCATAGAAATCCCTTATAAAAGCAAATGTTTTTCATAATTTAGCTTTCGGAATGTTTAGAATCCTTGGTGTGCATTTTAAATAACTTTTGTAAGAAACTACCGGTAATTCTGATTTATGTTTTAAAATACTATCTGGTCACTGTTAAGTTGTATGTAGTAAAGTGACACATTCAATATTTAATCTGTGGTCGCCACAGCGTAACAGCACCCACTGTTTCTCATCAGTGAATTGTCAGAGTTTTTACGCCGGATGCCCTTCCTGACACAACCCTGTACTTGAGGGGCACAGGGACCCAGTCAGGCGGCAGCGTCAAGGGTCTTGCCTAAGGACCCAATCTGGGTGGGGGTCAGTGGACAACCCTGGGAATCGAACCCAGGGCTCCTGGGTGCCAGCTCTTCACCTAGCCCACTGAGCCACCCAGCCGCTTCAATATTGAATCAATAAATACCCATAAACGTTCAAAAACAAATGTATTTTTTGATTGTGCGTTGCTGTTCGGAACGTCGGGGGTCCGAAGCTCTAAGACGCGGCGCCGGACGCGAGCCGGTACCACCAGACGTGGTACTGGACGTGAACCGGAGCCGGGTTAGAGTGCAGGAGCTCTCCAGGTCCTAGTGCCGGGCCGGTTCTAGCTCGCAGCTCGGTGGTTGGAGACCCGCCCGTGATCTAGTGAGAGCAGCCGATGAGTTAGAGGACGATGAGGGACGCCTGCACGGTGTGGAAAGGCACGTATGAGAAAATCCGCGATTAATGCGTCAACAAAATTGTCAGCGTCAAGCACACGTCAGATTAACGCATTTTAAACGCAACAAATCTGACACCCCTAATATATATTTAACACAGTGTCATTTTTATTTTTGATCTTTTAACCTTTTTTCAATGTCCTTTCTGCTAGTATTTATAGTCTATGTGAAATAAACGTAAAAAGCGTATTACAGGAAACCCATGAATGTGTATTAAATGATGTTTTCCTTGAGAATCTGTAAAGTTTTACCCACCTGGTTCATGTGCGAAGGGAAGACTAACGCCCAATTTGATTTCTTCCCTTCTCCCTAGCACTTCTCCCTTTCCCTCCATTTGAAGGGGAGCTTAAATTTAGTGTGTCCAGAAATTGTTTTTCAAAATCTGACCCTCCAAGCGGAGGGATACAAAGTCCGTATCACCGCATCACGCTTAGAAGTGCTTTTCTTCACGTGGGTGCGCAGGTAGCTCCGCACCAACGTCATCGACAAAGTTACGTCTGAACTATGAGACACTCTTTTTTCATAACTCTCCATTTGGAGGGCTAAATGGGGACGAGGGCTAGAGAGAAGGGAAGAATTCAGATTGGGCCTTAAAAAGTAAATCGAGTCCTCAAGACTGTTGTAACACGGGCGCCAAAAAACTTTCGTTCCATCCTCTTGCGCTGCTAATGACTCTTTGTCCCTGCATGCCTTGCACATCTCTGGTCACGTGACTGTGACTGCCCAATCATCTGGCTTTATTAATCGCTAGCAGGAAGGGACCAGAAGCACACATGAGCCAGGAAATGTTTGTTTTGCTACGAGGAGCCACCTATCCCTCTGAAACTGATTAAAAACCTGCCACATTCCGGTTTTTCTTTTGCCAGGGAACTGGCCGCTTGTGATGGCGAGCTAAGCCCAAGGCCATACACCTGAACCTGGTTATATGCTGGAGCCTTCTGAGGAACATCCTCCATCCTGTGCTCTGTCCGTGTTGGTAGAAGGCTCCTGTATCCTACAGACTGTACCCCCAACCAACCCACCAACCCAGAGCTCTTCTTCCACAAATCACACATTCACTGCTTCGCTGGAAAACCGTACTTCAGGATTTCTTGCTCCGGATCTTTTACGGGACTACTGCTCTCAAAACCGAACTGCGTGTATGAGAGACAATATTTGGTTCATGTTCTCAGACCAACAAATGCTCAGTGGACTTTATGGTTGAATATTTAACCTGGTGTCATTGTAAATATTGGGTTTTTTTCTATGGCCATTTTGTTGGTCTATGTTTTACCTGTTGTCTATATAAATACTAAATCAAAAGCAAATCATCTTAGTTTCTGCCTTCTCTCTCCTCTCTTCTGAGAATCCGAAAGAATATAATACAATATAATGTACTTTCATTATATTCTTACCTATCAGAATT
>NW_023419163.1:0-2862 GCF_002922805.2 Oryzias melastigma
CAAACACTCAGGAGTGAGAAGATTGTGAATTCACCTCTGTGAGAACAAAGACAACCCCTCCACAGGTATTGCAAGCAGTTTTTTTTCAAGGAGTCAACCAGTTGAGTTGCAACCACATTTCTGCAGAAATTCAGCTAAGTGATAGGAAGCAAGTATTCAGAGGCAACAGTGGAAGGTTCAAGATTGGTGGACAGTTTTGAGTTTCACCTCAAAGGTCTCTATTCTCATGAATTCCTTGTTCAGAAGCATTTAAAATGAGATTTGGTAAAAGGTGTATACTTCGTGCGCCATGGCCGCCCAGTTTGCATTCCTGTATTGCTGTATTTGGGGTAGAATTTCAGGATCTGCCTTCCAGTCTGATCAGACTTGCTGGAGTTGCTGGTTTCATCTCTGTCAGATAGCTTTTTCCCAATTTTGCCTGAGAACTGAGCTTGTGCTGTAAAGAGTAGTGGGAATCCTGAAGGATCAAACCGTGAAGCGAGAACTCAATAGATACTAGTTAAACCGGGTGATCCATGAACTACTGATCAGTATTTCTAGCCAAGGTAGTCGGTTTTCAGTCTCAGTCGACACCGAGAATTGTTTTTTGGGAGTTGGACTTGTTGACAGCACAGCTCCCAGCTTTTCGACCTGACGTGAGCAGGCAGGTGGATTGAGACATTTTGCTGCTATTGAAACCCGACAGATGCTAGCATGTCTCTTAGCCAATCCACAACCATGTTTCAACCTTAGAAGCTACCTTGACCTCATTCAAACTGTTACTGTCCAGCGTAATAGCAGTTCATCCCCATTCTGCACCAGTTCTTTCCTTCTTCGTGGTCATTTGGCGATCGGATGGTTGACACAAGCATTCATAAGAAAAAACAAGTCTGACAATCTGCAGTGTGGGAGTGTCTGGGCTTTTAAAAACACTAAGAATTGACATAAAAGCAACATCAAAGCGTTGACTGAAGTACTGTTGAGTGTGGAACGACCTTCCTGAGGATAGAAGGGCTTCAAAGAAACTCATCATCTTCACTTCCGTTTTTAGTTCTTACATTTTCTTGTGTTTTAATTTGATTTGAGGAGCTGCTTTTCTCTTTTTCTTTTCATGCAATTTTATGATTGATTGGGCTTTTATTATGATTACAATTTTAATATTATTTCTCGGATGTATTTATTTTATGTAAAGGACTTTGTGGTATTCTGTAACAAGAAAAGTGCTCTCTAAGTTGAATTCGAAAAGGAAAAAATACTAGAAACAATAAATTCATGAGGTACAGAAGGCTCTTAGGTTGCATTTAAAGTTAAAAATGTGTTATTGAGCTTTGCAAAAGGTCACTATTTACTTTCAAATAGGCCTGTAATGTTATTTAAAAATAAAGGTCCTTGTCTTGCTCTGGACTTTTCACTTTAATTGAAATGGTCTGCGGTGTTTTCAAACTTATAAAGAAAAGGTTGCCTGTTTTCTTCAACTGAGACGATTTAGTGGGCCAGACTCTGTATTTCCTTTTCATTTACTTTTGATAACATCTTCATTTATTCTTTCACATTAGGTCATGTGTCAGTTTTTTTCTTTTTTGCACCCATCAGATTTCACTTGACTGATATCTGTTCTTCCTCCCTCAAACTATTGCCTCCTGTCTCACATTTCTGTTTCTAATATCACCTTTTCAAAGCCACGCTCATTCTCTCCATCCTTTTTCATATTTTGTACCTTTTCTTCTTTTGACTCTTGTACATATTTTTTCCCTTTGTCGTCCTTCTTGTCTCTGTGAGTCTCTCTTTTTCTGATCGCCTCTCGAGCAGCCTTTTGAGTGTGTGAGCTGCTCAGCCTAAATGATTTTCTATTACCGCCGCCTGTTAACAGGGCTCCATTTGATCAAGCTAATGAAATTGAAAACTTTCATCTAAGCCAAATTGATTTCAAACCTGAAACCGCATGCGGACAGAGGCAGGAAAAAAGGAAAAGGCAAAGAGTATTATGTTAGTGGAGCGTGACATGCACTTCAGACGCAAACAGAAATCCATTTGCCGCCGTGTCTTTTAGCTTTTGTCCTTGATGGGAGAAACGCCTAAATGCTTGTGTGTCTGTGTCCAGGTACTTGCTATCATGTACAGTCTGCCATGCAGATGAGCGTCAGATAACAGGACGGGTGACAGAGGTCTTTTGTGATTGTAATAAGATAAACTTAAGTTTGAGTTTCAGGCTGAATTGCAGCAATATTCACATTTTTAGAAAAAAAAAGTGTGAGGAGCTGTCAGTGAAAGAGTTTTCTGACCTTTATTTGGTGAAACTGCCTTGTCTACTAGAAAACTTCTAAATTTCAAATTAAAGCTGCAAAGATAAACTCACTGACAAGCAAATTATTATAATTATTAATCAAATGTTATTTAATATATTTTAAGCTTCAGCTACCCGTTTTTTAACTGATTCTAAATAAACACTTTAAATAAACATGAGTAAAAATTTTTTAGAGTTATTCTTGACAGCACCGCTTTCAGCTTACTTTAAACTGTATAAACATTACCCTGCTTTGAAGGGAGCAACATATTTCTAATGAAATTACTGTTTTTTCTAGATTCTAGATAAAAAAAAAAATAATAATAATATTTTTAAATAAGTTAATTTAAGACATCCGTTAAATTAATTAAATATAAATTTAAATATTTTTGGGGAAAAATTGTTGCATAAATCCTAAATTGAAGTTGTCTTTGGTTAGTTTTTCACTGAGCTGTAGCTGTAACTAAGTTTCTAAAAAGTTTATGGAGAACTTTTGCTGTCAGGCCCTTTGTTCTCTCTTTTGCATCAGTAATTTCAAACATGTTTAAAAAAAGTTACTTCCCCTTAAAATAGATTTGGGTTAATTTTTTTCTTTTTTG
>NW_023419163.1:3052-3273 GCF_002922805.2 Oryzias melastigma
ACTTCCTCGGCAGTCTTACCTTCTGGGTTTTGTTATTTTAGTTTGGGGTTGGACTTTGGGACTGTCTTTATTTGTGGGCTTTCTTTGTTCTTTTTGTTAAATAGGCAGCCATTAGGGAGCTGCTGACTCCAACGGTCAGCCTGATTGGGTCAGCAGTCTCCCTGATTTATTTTCTGTTTGGCCTAAGCTCCAATCCTTTTGTTTTCCTTTTTATTTTTACC
>NW_023419164.1:0-2341 GCF_002922805.2 Oryzias melastigma
AGGTTGTACACACTTTTAGCACATTGGACAAAACTACAGAACTTCTGAATTTGTATCAAAAGGAAAATATTACAGTTTGATTATTTTAGAGAAAGAGAAAAAAATAAAAAGTATTGCTGGGTTGAAAATACAGTGAAATAAAAAATCAGATTTGGGTTATCTTCAACGAAGCGAACAAATCTTTGCTGCCATAACCTCTTCACAAAAATTAGTCTGGAAGAGGAAGTGTTTAGAGTCCAAGCATCCTGCTGCTGAAACATGGACCAGTCAAGGTCGGTGGAGGTTTGGTCCAAAAGGGCTCTAATGTCCTCCTGTGTTGTTCAGGTCAACAGGAAGGGGGATGAAGTTTGGTACAGACATTTGAACGGGGGCTGACGATTCGGGGCTGAGAGAGAGAAAAAAAAAGAAGTCATAAAAAAAATAAATAAATAATAAATCCTGGTGTTTGTATTCACTAAGGGCCCACCTGACAGTGCTGCCCTGAAATCCCAGTGCTGTGATGAAGATGTTGATGAGGACGGTGAAGAAGACGAAGACGGTGGCAGCGTTGTTCATCCTCTCCAGTTTGGGGTGTTTCCGTTCATCATTCAGATTGTACTTGGCTGCTGACACAAAGGTAAAGCACAACAAGTCCACTTTTACTTTATGAAATCTTTTTGGCAGTTTAGGTAAAAGAGGTGGTTAAAAAAAATCTGGCACCAGTGCCCCCTGGTGGCCAATTGCATACGAAATATAGTTGTGCATATAAGTTCACAAACCCTGGGAAAAAAATGAAGATTTCTTAGTCATTTTTTAGAGAATGTGAATGATAGCACAAAAACAGCAGTGTTCAAACTTTAAAGAAGTGGAAAGTGAGGAATTGTGTTGAAACCAAACTGTGATTACAAAAATGTTTACTGTAACTATAAGGTGAAGGTTCTGGAGTGGTCGTCTCAGTTTCCTGACCTCAGTATCATTGAGCCACTCTGAGCAGATCTCAGTTCAAGCAAGACAGCCCAAGAATTTAAAGGAACTTGAAGTTTTCTCATTGACTGTATATAAACAGTATGTACAGCATACAAAAAGGTCTATGGGTTTTCTGCCAAGAAGAATGGACTGATTTACCTTTAGAGAAAATAAAGAACCTCATCCACAATGACCACAAGAGACTTCAAGATATTATTGATGCAAAAAGAGAACAAACACTTTAGAACAGGGTCATTTGGGAAGTCTCTGTTGTCATTATGATTTAAAGAGTGTTAAGACTGTTGTTTAACAATAAATGGCTTAACCTGACCGCTTATCATGAATGGAAAATGAAGTGAATATGTTATCATTCATACTCAATGAAGATACTCGAGAATTCATATATTTTTCCAGGGTACACTAGCAAGCGCAACTGTTAACTGATCCATCCATCCATCTTCTTGACCGCTTCTTCCCTTTCGGGGTCGCGGGGGTGCCGGAGCCTATCCCGGCTACTGAAGGGCGAAGGCGGGGTACACCCTGGACAGGTCGCCAGTCCGTCGCAGGGCCTCAATCACACACACATTCACTCTCACATCCACACCTAGGGGCAATTCAGAGTCACCAATTAACCTATGAAGCATGTTTTTGGACGGTGGGAGGAAGCCGGAGTCCCCGGTGAAAACCCACGCATGCACGGGGAGAACATGCAAACTCCACACAGAAAGGTCCCAGCCGGGATTCGAACCGAGGCATTCTCGCTGTGAGGCGAGAGCGCTAACCACTTGCGCCACCGTGCAGCCCATACTGTTAACTGATGAGGTTCATAAAAATATAGCTTCCTGTAATTATAGAATTGAAATCAAACCCCCAACAGATAATTTTTGTTTAAAAATTAGACCATTTTACACTAGACAGAATCAGAATTAAATCCCCTCCTTCTGTTCCCAAACAAGAAAGCACCAAAAGTTGCAGTTCTTCTAAAGACCCCTGGAGGCGGAATAATGTCTTATTCTCGTTTAACAAGTTTTACACCAAGAAGAAAAATTGAAGGTGTTTACAGCCTGGTGTTAGGAATGTCTTCATGCACTTTGCTACTTTTGGTATTTGTGAATACCCCAAAGGAAGGGATTTTTTCAATCATGACTTTAAAGTTATTAGTTATCAAATTTGTGCATTACTGGTGACTTGTGACTTCTATTTGCTGAACCTTTGCACAACAATGGCTGGGATAGGCCCCAGCAACCCCATGACCCTGAATGGGATTGAGCAGGTTTTGAAAATGGACCGGCTTTGATTGGGAGTTGGGTGGGTCCAATGGGTGTACTCAATAAATGTTCACGCTTTTATGTTGTTGGCGGGTTCTTAATGTCACAACGGCATTGCATGGAACCTG
>NW_023419164.1:17556-17760 GCF_002922805.2 Oryzias melastigma
TAAAGTCATCAGAAAGTAACAAAACAAATTCCAACCAGTAGGAGCGCTGTTTTAAAAAAGCCTCGGCCCTGAGAATGCGGTTCTGAGAATGCGGTTCTGAGAATGCGGTTCTGAGAATGCGGTCCTGAGAACGCTGCTGGGTCTCCAGGCCTGCAGGTACACCTTTCTCCGTATATGGGTACTGTGGCTGGGGGGGGGGGGCGC
>NW_023419164.1:17819-20827 GCF_002922805.2 Oryzias melastigma
GAAAATTAGAATATTAGAAAAGAAGAAAAACTGGAACCTTTTGACTTTTATTGATAGTATGATGGAAGAGAATCTGCAGGAAATAAATCTATAGAACTCAATAACCAACCTGTGCAGAATCTTCTCTAACACAGAACAGATCATTAAGAAACCAGATTTCATCCTCAAAGCTGAAACACTTTTGTCTTTCTTAATATTATTGGGAGTAAAACTCTTTATTTGTTGGTTTTGCACACTTTTGTGTTTTGGATTGTGGTTGCAGAGTTTTGTGTTGTTCACTTCAAATGTGTTTATAAAAAGGAAAAAAATATATAAAGAGTTAAAAACTGAACGGTTAATAACTGGTCCTTTTTTATTTATTTTGTAAATTTTATCTGGAAGGGATAAATAACAGTATATATATATATATATATATATATATATAATGTACACTTGATAGGACGGAAAACATGTTTGCATTAGCTATGGATTTTGTCCATAATACTACATAGTAGTTGATAATAAATTAAATAAAGCAAAAAACAACCCAAAAATCAATTTGGTAACTGAAAGAGCCGCTGTTTACAGTGAACCAATGCAAAAGAACTGAATCTCTGAGAAGAGTCAGAATTCCATCACTATGGAGGGAAAAAGGGAAAGACTTGTTTTTACTTTATCTGAAAGTTTGGAAGTATTCTAAAAAGAAAGAAAATGTAATAAAAAAGTTTACTTAGAAGTTTTTTATATTCTTTAATGATAATAAAGGTACAACATTTTGAAAAGATATAGGTTAACTTAAGCAAAATGACTAACACCAATTATATTTGTAGTAAAAAGCTGTAGAGGGGCGCGAAAAAATAAGTTCTTCATGGGGGGTGGGGGGGAGAAAATAATTGAGAAACAATGGAGTACATCAAGATGATCTACCGCAGTACCTTCAAGCGTGCAGCCACTTCTTCACCATTATTTGATATTTTCCTCTTCAGTTGAGTTGATTGTGTGATGATGATTGATCTGAAACTGATCTGTTTCCATAATGATCTTGTAAATCTGATCAAACTCTGTTTACTTGCTGGAACTCCAGCTGTCATCACTGCTCCTGAACACACTTTCCTGTCTGATTTCAGGTTGGAGTACTGCAGTTTTTCAGAGATCAGCTGTGAAGTTCTGGGTTTGGTTCTGAAGAACAACCCGTCCAGACTGACAGAACTGGACTTGAGCTGGAACAACATCCAGGATTCAGGATTTCTTCATCTGCGTGGTTTTCTGGAGAGTCCAGACTGCAGACTGCAGACTCTGAGGTCAGTAAATGAGCTGAACTCCCTGAAGGATGAGAAGAAGGTTTCAGGTGAAGAACTTTCTGATGTTTCACTGGAAGATTTTCTGAACATTTTCTGGAACACAGCTTGGAGTCAGTTCAGCCGTCTGATGAATTTCTTTACAACCTTTCCTTGATCCCATGACCTTTTCCAACAAGGTCAAGGAAAAGAGGAAAAGGAGACAGGAGGGAATGTTTCCTCCATGCTGATGTGTCTCCTGCTTTTCTGTCTCTTCTTTACTTCCTGTTTCTGCTTCACTGCAGATCTACTTCCAGAATATCTGGAAATGACTGAAAGAAAACAAAGAGTTCTAAACTCAAGCAGATCAATTTTATTGATTCATACAATTAAAATCTCATGTTGATTCTAAAAGGAGGAAATTTGAGAAGGAATTTTTGCACAGAAAGAAACACCGGTAGCTCATCGTGTTTTGTCTAAACATAAAAACCAGATTGATTTGCCACTTTATAAAGTTGATTACCAATCAAACATTGTGCTGCACTGTCCTTCAATTGAGTAGACTGTCAGAGAGCCAGGCTGGCAGTAATGACAGGTGGAGCTCAGTCACACCAGTAAACTGCAGAAAAGATTCATTATCATGAAGAGTAGGGAATTGACTTCTGTTTGACTAATGTGAAATATGGTGGACAGAGCAACCAAAAATCAGGACAGGATAAAAAAAAATATGAAAAAAGTTAATTATTGATTATTTAAAGATGTTTTAAATAACCACACTGGGCCCTTAAAGAGGTCAACTAAACAACAAGGAAACTCATTAACACGAAAGAACCCTGTAACAAAGTAACATTGTAACGAAGAGGCTGAGACGTTTGGATCCACGTGCAGACGGTTTAATTTCACAGAACAGGGGCAAGACATAGTCGGCGTCAAAGGGCAGGCAAGGGTCAAAATCTCAGAGGCAAGGCAGGAAAAAGTATTAACAGGCGTGGGTCAAAAACACAGAGACTAGGGAACTAGGAGAATTGCTCAGACTGACTGTAAACAGGATCAAGACTTCACAATGAACTGTGGCCTGGAGTGAGTATATATGCTGGTGAGTCTGATGATGATGATGAGCAGCTGTGCAAGGAGAAGGCTGGAGCAAAGGCTGCTGGGAGTTGGAGTGAAGGAGAGAGGCTGGTTAAAACTCAGGAGATGGCTCCCTCTGGTGGTCTGCAGAGGACATGGCTGAGTGAGTCCTGACAGAGCCCCCCCCCTGCGAGCGGCTCCGGAAGCGAGAGACCATCCGACGCCGGCCACGGGATCGAGGAGCTGGTCGGTCTGGGTGCTGTAGATGGAAGTCGGAGATCAGGGAGGGGTCGAGGATGTCAGCTGAAGCAACCCAGGAGCGTTCCTCTGGTCCGAACCCCTCCCAATCCACCAGATACTGGAGACGACCTCCTCGACGCCGGGAATCCAGGATATCCCGAACCAGGTAAGCCTCCCCACCATCCACCATGAGAGGAGGAGTGCCAGGGGTTTCCGGCCGAGTGTCCATGTGGTGAGGATCTGAGGCGGGTTTCAGCAGAGAAACGTGAAAGGTTGTCGAGACTCTGTATTCTGGAGGCAGCTGTAGGCGAAATAACACTGGGGTAATCTGTTTGATCACTTTGAAGGGACCCACAAACCGAGGGCTGAGTTTCTTGCACGGCAACCTCAATCGGAGGTAGGGTTGGGCACCGAAGTTCGGTTCCAAGTAGGAACCGTTAT
>NW_023419165.1:0-3357 GCF_002922805.2 Oryzias melastigma
TTTTAACCCTTTAGGTTTATTCTAACCGCCTCTTCCCACATTTGAAGCTATTGCAGCTAATGTTAGCTAAACCGGCTAGTGACAGGCAGCAACTACATGGTTAGCTGATGCTAAAAAGCTACTGCTAGTCCGGGCATGGATGAAAAATCAATGAAGCGTCACCATAACTGCACCCTAACAAACAGTTAGGATCGCATTAAAAAATGTCAGCGCTCGTCGAGTATTAACTGTCAAAAACGCCGTATGCTACGAATCGTGTCGATATTTAGCCAGCTTTGGTGTTAGCATGTCCCACCGAGGTGATGGAGTATTCTTTTCGATCAAAACTCTGCCCTCGATGAAGTAATGTATACAGTAACACCCGTGACAATTTTTGAGAAAAAAATATTTCAAAGTTTTAGTAATCGATATGACCATTAAGGATGGGATATCGATGTTAAACACGTTAAATGTATCAACAGGAAAATGATCCATTTGCCGAACATTATGTCAACATTAGCACATCATGCTAACACGGTGACAGACCGTCATTTAAGTTGTCGACTGCTACAAACGCTAATCAGAACTGCAAAAACTCGATATAAAACACAAGTAAAAACACTCACCTCCGACTGAAATGCGTTAGATGTCGATGGGTTTATGTCACCCATCCTGGCGGAGTGGCCGGCCACCTGACGCGTCGCCGATACCCAAACGGCCACGAAAGTGGACGACTCGAGTGGACCGTAAACACTGAGGTTATGTAGCTTCTTTGGCTCGCTCGATGTCCACCGTTAACGTTATCCTAGCCGAAACCCGAAGCAACAGTGTTCACTCAGTTTTCCACCACTCACCAACTGACGCTGGATCTTCCAACCGGACCCCACACACATGCACGAAACGCGCCCAGTGAACGGAATAAATCGCTACTACAAATGTTTCCACCGAGCTGTCCGGGGTCCGTTTGAATCATTAGCTGACTGCTCACTTCAGACTCCGGCTGTCACCACTCTGTTCCTTCTCTTCTTCTTTCACCTCCAAAGAGTATTTACCTCAGTGACTGAGATACTCGGATTATTAGCACCTCCTGCTGGTAGCTAACCGAAATACAAGCATTCCACACTGAAAAAAGTAATTTCAAGTTAAAAATGTAGGAAACAAGATGTTTTTCCATTAAATAAAAGGGGGAAAAAATCTTCTAATAGAACAGTAGATTGTCTTGGCAATATTTCTTAAAATAAGTTGTAATATGTTGCCATTTTAGGTCCAAATTAAATATATAAGTTAGTTATAAACACTCATATTTAGGTATAATGTTCTAGTAATTGGTAAGAATGTCTCAAAAATAAGAATATTGTTTTAAAAGGGTTTTATATTTTTAAAGCAGGTGTGTTTATACACTTTCACCTCCAAATACATCATATTTTGAGTGGTAAAACAGTCGAGTTATCCTAATCTCTAAACCATGATCCTTTTAAGATTTAGGATAGAGTTTAGGATAAATCTGTCTTCAAAATGATAAATAAATGTACGTTTACTTCTGTCCCATTGTTGTTAAATGCATTTGTTCTGTGTTACAAGTCAAATGAAACTTTCCAGTTTCCCCAAGTATGTTGATTGAAATTAGTTGACTCACCACTCACAAATAAAACTTCTGCTTAAAAAAATAATGTAAAGTGAAAAAAAACTTGTTTCTTTAGAAATTTTGCTTATAACAAGATATTTTCAAGATCAAATAACGCAATAAAATATTTAAGATTTGTTGTCCAAAAACTAGTTGTTACATTTTGATGAAAAGTAGCTAAAATGGTAGTTTTATCTTCTATCAGGTGTAATAAGAAATTTCATTCAGAAACAAGACAACAGTATTTTGTAAGATTTTGTGTTTTTGTGCAAGTGCTGTTGGCCTCAATGAAAAGTAAACATCCACTTTTCTAAATATCTGCTATATATACACCAATAACATGTAATAAACCATCAAAAGCTTTATTAGCTCAGCTTACAGATCAATTGTACAATTTTCTTTACATAAATATTTGGTGTTTGCAAAATTTGGTGTAACCCTATTACCATTTTTTGTAGGTAACAGGGTTCCAAGTCTGTACTGATGTTAGCTTTCTCTCAGGAGTAGAAGCAGTTGTGTAGTTAACTGTTAGATGACCAAGAGGACACATTTACTTATATCAATAAGAAAAAAAAAAAAAAAAATTTTGAAAGAAAATTGTGACTTTGTATTCCTCCATTGTGAGTGTGTGCATTGGAAGAAAATGCCAACGATTTGGGGAAAAAATAATGAGTTTGTTGTAGGTTTGTTTAGTTTATTTTTTATTAATTTATTCACAACAGTAATTTCTGCTTAGAGTTTTAACATATCAAATGAGTACAACAGTGATTTTCTCAGAAATATCACCACCAATGAACATTTAAATTAGAAGTAACATGTTACTTATTTATTGTGTAAACTCACTGATCATTTACTTTTCCAGTAGACCTCAACAAGCCTCCATATCTAAACTATATATGGGGAGGTTTTTCTAAACATCTACAATACACCTTCATTACTCATTTTGATACAGCATTATAACTGTACATAGAAAAAAATATCAAATTCATATTACACTAATACAATTAAATTATTAATCCTTTTTGTGTAAATTATAGTAATAAAGTAGTGCATGTACCACAATGTTCACCTAAAAATGATTCAAAGGAGAGGTCAAACAGAAATAGTGTAAGTATAAAAAACAAGACTTCTACTAAATGATTGGGAAGTTGTTGCTTTATATAATTTTGTTTCATTTTTTGCGCGTCTTTTTGAGATTTGAATGAATTAGATTTTAAGATGGTAAAAAAAATCAATTAGGTAAATATTACAAATGTGTAAAAGCGTTTTCCTTTTTATTTCCTATTTTCAACAAGTGTATTCCATAATATTTATCTATTTTTTGTTCAATTATTTTATTACACATTTATTTGAATTCATATAATTAAATGTTTTCGTTTTAATCGTTAAAGTTCTATAATAAAAATGAATACTAATGGGGGGGGGTGTAATCTAAGTTCAAATTTCTGCCTGCAGAGGGCGCTGTGCCCCTCCACCGTCTCAGCTGACTGGAGGTCGTTTTGATCGATGACGGAGCACAAATGGAAGCTCTGTTTATGCTTCGTCATGTTTAGGGCTCTGCCTGTCAGCAGTCGTTAGTCAGCAGGACGGACTCGCTGGTCAGCGCGAGGTGACCGGATGCAGCTGCTCTGAAATCCCGCTGCTGCTGCTGCTGCTGCTGCTGCTTCAGGGTCGCGCGCGCCGCTGGAGTCAACATGGAGATCAATAGGACCTTCGTTAGTGTCGCTTATGCGACCTTCGGGACGCTCGTGGGC
>NW_023419166.1:0-148 GCF_002922805.2 Oryzias melastigma
CTCGACCATCCGTGATGGGTAACTTAGAGAGAAAGACAAGAAAGGAGAAAAAGAGTGGGAAAGTAAACGGCTGTCATGCTCGTGTCCCTACCTCCAAAGAACCAGAGCTTTTCATTCGCGACTAACATCACTGTTTCTTCAAACCGAA
>NW_023419166.1:328-3284 GCF_002922805.2 Oryzias melastigma
AAGTGACCGCGCTCATACTGCTCGGTCACAAAAAAAAAACCAAAACGCGGATTTTCAAAGTTCACCGCGCGGACAACTGCCATTAAAGACACGGAGGGCGATATGAAAGCTGCAACTTAAGCTAACGTTTTATGTTCACTAATCGAATGCAGTTTGTGTTTTCCCGCCTGCATGAATCCAGCAACTAGACACGTAACCAGCAGCACTAGGCCCATGTTAATTCATTCCTTTACTTAGGCTTTCAGTTAATGTACTAAAAATCGACAGATAACAAAAAGCTTATGACTGGAAATTGCCATTTCAGATAGATAACTTATGCTAGCAGGTCTGCTTTGGACAAAGCAGAGGGGAGACGGTCGTCTTCTTGGGTTTAAAACTCATATATGTTAAAAATAAAATTATGAACTTACCTTTTAAGTCTTTGAAACCACCTTGAGAATTAAAATTTCTTTTCGAATAAAATATTCCTCCAAATTGAGTCCGCCAAATTGAGCTCCAACTGGAAAAGAAAATGGACGCCGTGATTTCATCATGCGGTCGTACAGGCACAGGTTAACCAATGACACTGTGCAGGGGCAGTGTACAGAGCATGCGCAAGTCCCGTCACACTTAAGTACAAGTTGGCCGAACTTAAATTTTGAAGTAGACTGTACTACTGTTTTTGTTGGAAGGATCAAAACTTAATATTTCTAGTTGTCTCTACTTTTTGAAACATTTTAGTTGACCTGACTCACAAAAATAGGTTGAAAGAACTAAAAGCGAAAATTTTTTTTTACAGTGTACATTTTTAGATGAGGATTTATTCTGTAGAAATAGATTTCACTCTGAGGTTATGTGCTTTGGACTTTTTCTTTGTTTAACGTTCATTTTTCACTTTTCACTCGTATTTTCAAACAGAAAAAAGATCCAGCTGTTCACTTTGTAATAGTCAGGGGGTTGGACTGGCTCCTTTAGGACTTTCATNAAAATAGGTTGAAAGAACTAAAAGCTAAAATTTTTTTTTACAGTGTGGTTTGATATAAATGAACATACCTTCATCTGTTACAGCAATTAGCTCTATTGTAATCTGAGTTGAGTAACACAGATGAACAATGATCAACCAGCTGGGGATTCTGCACTAAAGATAAAACTTTGGATCTCTGGAGGGATGATGCCATCAAGTAGATAATTTGTGGGAGTGAGCAAAGTTAACGTTAGTGTGCAGATTGTGACTTTGCACAAATCTCACGGACAGTGTTCAACAGTGTTCATGCTGGATAGTGGTAGATGTTCAAGGGTGTTTTTGAAAAGAAACTGTTCTGTATAGCCCTAGTGGTATTAATAGGGATTTTCCTTTCACACTCTGCTTGTTAGAGCTCAGAGTAGAGCAGTTCCTTCTTCACGTCAAGAAGAGCAACTTGGGGTGGCATCTGGTCCGGATGCCTCCTGGATGCTTCCCTGGGGAAGTGTTCTGGACATGTTCCACTGTGTGGAGACCTTTTTGGAAGACCCATGACACTAGAAAGACTATGTCTCCCGATTGGCCTGGAAATGCCTTGGGATCCCCCCAGAAGAACTAGAGGAGCTGGCCGGAGAGAGGGAAGTCTGGGCATCTTTGCTTAGACAGCTGCCCCCCCGTGACCCGGTCCCAGATGAATAGACTCTGCTGCTCTGTCGCAGGAATCCACTACTGTTAAAGGGTTGTGTCTTTAGGAAGACCTCTCTCTACTGCTCCAAACAATGGTTACCTGGGGAGGATAGCCAGGTTGTCATTTCTTGGACTGGGTGGGGAGAAGGTTGTAGGTACAGATATTGTGCAGCATGGTTCCCATCACTGAGCCTTGTGGTACACCATTCTTGAGCTCTTGAGGTCTTCTGTCCTGGACACTGCTGGTCTTAGGTAGTTTTGAAGAAACTTTACAAGAGGCATAGAAAAATGTCAAATGCAGCTGTGAGGTCCAGAAATACACCATCAGCAATTTAATTTCATGGAGGCTGTCCTCTCCCCCTAGAGTTAAATATCTGTTGTTGACCTTTCTCTCTGAAAGGCAGCTTGTTCTTTAGGAAGCTGGTGTTCAGTGACTGTAGTAAGCTGAAGATGGAGCTTGTACAGCAGGATGATGGGTTGGTTTGCCTTGGGTTTATCACTAGTCTTGTTTGATTTCAGATGGGCTATTACCACTCCACCGGATCTTCAGAAGCTTTGAATATTGTAGAATTAAAAGAACACAGCTGACTCTTTTGCTTTGAAGTTTTATACTTTCTTAAGAGTGTATTATCTGAGGCTTTTCTGTCTTCATGTATCAGCATGATTTTTGATTTAATAACATCTGTAGATAGATAGAAGTCAGCCCATCAAGTCAAGAGGTTCTGAGCAGCTCCTGGACTCTTGAAGGATGTGCTTCCAGTGAAGCCTTTGCCTCCATTAGGGACATAAACATAACTCAGCAGGACAAATGCCCAACAGCTTGAAGTGATGGGTGGATCTAATGATCCTTTGCTGGGGTATACAATGACCTGTGACCATGTGTTTTTTTTTCAATCACTTCTTTTGATAAAGGTTTGTGTTTTTCTGTGACCCTGCTGAAAGTGCATCAGTTACTTTTGCTATTTCTTTATGACTTTGAGCCACTGTATGTGCAAAAAGTAGATCTTCACATTCAATATCTCAACAGCTGATGCAGCTCCAAGTAATGGGATCAGAATGTGGATGTGGCAGATAGGCCACAGTCCTCTTTACATGTTTTGTGAAGACAACCAAGTTGTCTGTCCAGAAGTCCAGTCACTTCATGGGCTTTCAGTATGTAGTGGTCATGGCACTTCTCTACTACTCTGGCCCTTTTTGTCCCTCTCAGCATTCCGTACATGCTCAGGCTCCATTTGTTTGTCCTTCATGCAGTGCACCTATCCATCTCTACTCTAAAGACTGTGTGTTTTGACAGTTCATCACCAGTTTGTTGTTCCTGGTCCACATTCT
>NW_023419167.1:0-3268 GCF_002922805.2 Oryzias melastigma
AACTGAAGAGAAAATGGAGAAAACGCAGGAAAAATATTAAACCCGTAAAACGTCATTTAATCATTCAGCAAAATTTACTTCAACAAATATTAAAAACCATTTGGATAGCAATTTATTTAAAATGATTCTTAATTTCCAATTAATACTTGAGGTAATATTTGTCTTAACAAATAAAATCAACAGGAATCAATGTACATAAAAAGCTAATCAGACCATGAATTTGACAACAAAAAATGACAAATGACAAAAGTATCTCGATTTAACAATAATAATTAAAGACATAAATGTGAATACATGTTGAAAATAATTAAATTGTATAACTAAAATCAGCAGAAATAAATCATAATATTTATTTTTTTTGACTTTTTTAAACAATAGAAATTTCTAAAGTAAAATTTAAAAGAACATTTTCAATACTTACCAAAAAAATAAAAAGATGAGAGCCGTAGCTACTGCAAAGGGTGTCACGGCGCAGACTGTTCACAGATGGTCACTTTGCTATTGAAGAACTTTGTTTCTGCATTACAAAATTTACATATATGCATCACAGTGCATGCTGGGATAGCTTATATTTGGAGGACATTTGTGAGCCAACGGTGGCTTTCTCTTGACGTTAGATCGATTTCACAGATGTCTGAAAGGCACAAGGTGAGTTAAGTCCTCTAATTCTCCTCCCAAACATTGAAGAAACTTCTCGAAATTCACAGCATTGGTCGTTTCAGACCTGAGTTCCACATGTCACATTGGGACAATTTTCATGAATAAGCTCGGTGAGGAGCGCCCTCAGGTTTAAGCCCTTGTTACAGAATAATATGCTGCACTCTGCAGATATGAACATTGTGATAACATAAATTGAATAATCTAAAAATATTTAAAATTACCAAAACACTTAAAAAATGTCATGTGACAAATTGATCATGTTTAGAGCAAAACTAGGTAAGATGTAGTAATAAAAAGACAAAACAAATTGATATTTGAACCTATAATTACCAATGTGCTTTATTGTTCATCTTGGAAAAACAAAGACACATGTAAAATACATAAAATATTAATAACTTGCTTAATTTTAAGTCTGTTGAGTGGTTTTTAATAAGTTTTGTGTTCAGTATGGGGAGCTCTTATAATTTCATGGTCACAAAATTTTGTCACTGGGTCCTAGAAGGAAATGTGGCTTGAGGTCCCAAGAAGAAGACTCCAAGAGAGTGCTGGAACAGTTTACAGCACAAACCAGAATATAAGTTTATGCTAGCACTAAAACAGGAGTTAAACATGTGGGCTCTGTTTGGAAATGCGTACCCCATAAATCAAAGTAAAAGCAGTTTAGAAGAAAACTATGAGCTCTAAGATATAAAACTAAAGTAGAGGTTGATAATCAAAATGTTACAAACTAAATGAGAAGAATGAAGAACCACTGACCTGAACTCATCCCGCAGAGCCGAACTACTCAATCTCACTGGGACCCAATTAGCTTAACGAGCAGTTTGCCGCCGCTCAGAAGAGTGAACACGTGACCAGCTCCTTTTCCGGGGTAACGACCAATCTTTGTGCAGCTCAGATTGTGGCGCCAAAATGTGTCTTTTCCTTCCTTCTTTCTTTCTTTCTGGATGGGATGAGGTCGGCCAGTCTCTACCTGAGAACCTGCGAGGATTTGTAAGGGATCCTACAGCCGTTTCCCAATAGGTGGATGGTATGGATTTTCCTTTTCCCCCTTGCACGTTTCTCTATTCTGCGACACGAGGGGAAGGGACGGAAATGTGCTGCTGTCCTGGACGTGCCCAAAGCTTGGGAAGTTGGAGACTCTGGGAAAGAAGGCCCTCTACCTCGTGTCTACCTCGTGTCCCTCAAGGTCTCTAACATGCGCTCCCTTGCAGACGTCAGAGTGTCGGGGGGGACTGGATTTTTTGGCACCGGGTCTTCCCCAGGGGGTTGTATGTTTCTTTTATCTTCCCCTTTGATGTTTTTCCTGTTTCCCTTCATGTTTTTCAAGTTGAAATAGATCTAAAAATGTGTCGAGTCCACAGGACTCATGCCATTCGCTGATACCAGAGATTTTCCAGTTGCAGATAGAAAGCTAGGTTTGTTAGAAATTTAGACCTGTCAGAAAGCTTGGACCGATGCTAAAGATCTATCTATCTAGGGCCTAAAACTCCATTTTTGTCTACTTTTGAATTGAATTCTGTATTTTCAATTTGAAAGACTACACACATGCTTATTTGGTATCATTTTAATCAGCACAACCTCACCTATGAGAAACTTTGTTTATTTTTTCATTTTTCCTTGTTATATTCACACACCAGACATAAAACCATGCAAAAAATGAGAATTACGTCTGGAACAAAGTGATTAATTTTGCTGTGGAAACTCCAAAAATGTTTAGCGAACTGTTTTTACAACATAGAACGAAAGTTTTAGGTGTATTTAATAAAAACAAAAATAATAAATTTAGTCGCCAAACTAATCATGATGTTTTTGAATGAAAATACAATAAAATTCCAGGGGAAAATTCTCTGTAGAACTCTGGAGACATGAACACTCATGTAGACAAAGGACACCAGACATAATGAAGGGAAAAAGAAGCAGAGTGCAAAAAGCTTCATCTCAACTTATTCCCAGCACTGAATCATCAGATGGGGTACAAAACATAATTCATAATATGTTGCAAGATAAAGTAACCACACATATTAGAAATGATGACATGATATGTGCATACGGGGATTTGTTATTTTCAAAAAAAGCTTGCAAACAGTCTCAGCACAGGTACATTGCACACAAGATGAGAGAACTTGGACGGTTTGTGGTAACTGCAATGGAACTTGACAAGACTGTCAAAGGACTTAAAGATGTGTGTGATCCAACAAAATTTCAGCTGGCCATCAAGGCAGCAAGAAAAGTTGGAAACTTCAACGAAACCACAACTGAACATGGTAATCATCTTCATCACTGCTCCTAGGTGTGAATGTGAGAGTGAATGTGTGTGTGATTGAGGCCCTGAGACTGACTGGCGACCTGTCCAGGGTGAACCCCGCCTTCGCCCTTCAGCAGCCGGGCTAGGCTCCTGCATCCCCCCCGACCCCGAAAGGGACAAAGCGGACAAGAAGATGAAAAAAATGAATGAATGAATGAATGAATGATCTGCTGAGGACCATCCTCAACATGTGACATCAGCACTTTAGAGCAAGTAAGTGTGACAGGCACACGAGCAAGTGACGGGAAGAAAGATGGAAAGAAAAAGCAGAAAAACTTCTACTTTTTGGGAGTACTTTGGGTT
>NW_023419168.1:0-2363 GCF_002922805.2 Oryzias melastigma
GTCCAACACTAGTGACTTTCCTCTTCTCTCTCTTCCTACGAACCCGCCTTCTTCTTCTCCTTCTTCCACCAACATTAGTCCAATTTCCACGGGCACCCTGTCGGTGAACAGCACCAATGGCGGTCGTTGTTAACCCGGGCCTCGACCGATCCGGTATGGATTTTGTAGGGCTGATTCGCATATTTGGCAAGATTTTACATCGGATGCCCTTCCTGACACAACCCTCTGTATTTATCCGGGCTTGAGACCGGCACAATGAGACCCTGGCTTGGGCCCCCCTGTAACAAGTCATTAGTAAGTAATTCACTAACAGCTTATTCATATGTTTTACTAATTAATAAAGTACAGTTAGAAATCCTTAATAAATGGTTAACAGGTCATTTATAACTGGCTAACTAACAGCTTACTAATTATGTATTGTATGTTTATAAGGTACATTTATAAATGCTTAACAAACTGTTAACTGTTATTTAACAAGTCATTTATTACCCTAACAGTCTATCAATGATCTATTAAGTAGTTATAACAGATAGTTAAGTGTTACCGCAACAGGCAATGTCACTTCAAAGGTTCCCAGTAAAAAAACGCATACTCTACTACTCTCTACCTCTTCCTGGAGATGGTGCAGGTACCCCCCCACTGCCAGTCTCTAAAATGATCTCAAACGATCATTCTATTCCATCGATAATCTGTTGGCTCATGCATAAAAAAAAATAAAATAAAAAAAAAAAACTGTCAGAATACACAAAGTTATCAATTTGGCAAATTGAAACGGTCCACACATGGGCAATCATGCAAAGCGTTCAGCTGTCCTTTAACAGAGAAGACTCTGTGTAGTATTTAAACAGAACTTTTGAGATTTGCTTAGGCAAAAAAAAAAAAAAATTCTGGTAAGAAATCAAATAATTAACAGTTGTGCACATTGTGCAACACAGGTTTTAAAGTATGTGATGCAGTTATTTGGTAAGCAAACTGCAGACAAAGGTCTGAAAGAGTTTGTAACTTTTGCATTTGCATGCTTACAAAACGGCACATCCCTTTCATCAGCACAAAAGGTGTTCCATTCCATGTGCACAGTCCTGACTGGCCGCAGAACACAGATTCAGTGAAAAGTTATTTGAAAACACTGCAGGACATGATACAAAAGATCCCAGAAAAGACACAGATGCTTTTTCAGACCCCAAATGCTCTACAAAAGAGGAATATGATGAGGACAGACAGAATGTGAAAAACATAATTCTGGGATCTCCTTTCCCCACTTCATTTAAGCAAGTGTACAACAAAGTACAAGCAGAGCAAGAGGAAGAGGATGTCAGACAAGGAGTAGACAAAAACCCTTACTTCTGTCCTGAAATCATAAATGTTCTTTTCAAGAACTACTTGGGGCTTTTCCCATTATGGAGTGGTTTGATGCTGGGCAATTTGCAGAGATATGTTCACAATGGAAAGACAGAAGAGGATGCGAAACAAACAAAAATATAAGACACAAATTGCCGTGTAGATAGATGGTTTGGCAAAACAAAAAATGTAATCCTCCAGAAGAAGCTGAAACTCAGGCCAGCTTCATTCATCAGGAAAATGCATGTCGACCACCAAGGAAGGTACAAGGAACACATCATCAACAACAACTTCTCAGAGGAACTTCTAACGGCCAACAGAAATTCAAGACAAATTATGCAGGCACAAGAAGGGTGGGCAAAATGTGATGATAATCGTAGTCCAAAAAAAAAATCAAAGTACTTTACTTCTCCGAAGATAATGCCGCAACCAAGAGGAAAAAAGAAAGACCAGCTCTGGATTTGGTTCAAACCAACAATGAACTGGATCCTGATAGTTTTTCTGCCAAATAATTAAGAGAAAAGTCTGAGGTGAGTAAATGAAGATCTGAAAATTTTATCTAATTGTAAAAAAAAAATAGATGTTTCATTAATTGAAAAAAAAAAAGTATCATAATGTAACACCTTTTTCATCTCTCAAAAGTTGACGCCACAACCAAAAGTAACATGTATGTGGCAGCTTCACCCATCTGAAACTCCACACAGGAACTCACACATGCATAATATACACTCAGGGACCAAGCTAATGCTAGTAGACCTTTTTCACAAAAACCGGAACTAGTCACTCGTCGCGTTGTCTCACTTCCGGTTAGCGCTGGTTGAATGGAAAATGGAGCGAGTATATTCAACAAGTTTATTAAACTTACCAAATTTTACTTTTGGGGACGTGGTGAGAGTTACAGCGGCGAAGACACCAACGAACAAGCTGGACAAAGGTGACAAATTCTTTCATGAAGAATACATTCACAGTTATCAAGGTGAGTAAAGAAGAAAATGTAAAGCTATCAACAATTAGCGTCAGCTAAC
>NW_023419168.1:2622-3268 GCF_002922805.2 Oryzias melastigma
CATGAGGAAGAGTGAGGAGCCTCACAGAGTCCAGGTTTGATAACACGCAGAAAGCCAGTTGGCCATGTTGACTATTTCTCTTTTGCTGAAGTTGCAGCATATTTTTAAATTTCCTGTTCTGCTACTCTTGCAGCACTCCCCTTCTAACCTTGGTTTTATGACTTTACAGTTTTTTTTCAGTATTAAGTATTTACTTTAGTACTTGTTCCTTTATAGATCTCACTGGGAGCAGAAAAGGCTAACTTATCAGCCTTTTCATGTAGCTGTGTGGCTGGTAAAGGGTTCTGCAACCATGTAGTTGCCCTTCTGTACCAGACTGCACATTATTCACAGCTCCGTCTGCCTGCTGTTCCACCCGCTCTGGCCTGCACAAGTGTCTTGCAAAGATGGCACAATTGTAACAAAAGGTTTAAAAAGCAGTCATGTGAACTTGGTTTTGAAAGTTGAAGAAGTTTCATCTCTTATCTGCTCAATTGTCTAATTTTCTAAACTTGACTAATTAGAATTGTGAAAGCCTCTTGGTTAAGAGATGAAATGTCTTCAACTTTAAAAACAAAGTGCAGATGACTGCTTTACAGAATGTTACAGTTTAGCGCTGTATTTTTTTTCTTTTAAGGGGATCCATCCTGAACCTGCCGCTTCACTT
>NW_023419169.1:0-2685 GCF_002922805.2 Oryzias melastigma
CAATGGAAAGCGTCTCATCGTCTGATTTTTGGTGGAAAATGAATGTGGGTAAAGTTGTGGCACAGTTTTGTCTGGCACGGGTAAAGGAGTTCCGTGACTCCATTGAGCGGGAGAGAAGTCGATACGAGGAAATCTACGAGGCCCCTGAACGCATCACGGGCGCTCCGAGCTCACGAAGAGGTGCAGCGCAAAATCCTTGCGCGCACTACCGACAATATTATTTTCCAGACACAGACCAGATTTCAAGATCACAAAAACTGATGTTTGTCTCCCTCCTCGACCACAAGAGGCTTCAGGAATACCAGAACATTTTCCAGCTTATCACAGCCACGGAACACTTTCCATCTGCGAAACGCACGGATTCTGCACGACAGAGTGATTGAAATCTTCTTGAGGATAGAAAGGATGGATTTTGTGTTTAAATAATCTGGATTTTTGGTGAGTAAAATTTTGCTATCTCCCTACATAATATTGAAATTTTATCAGGTTATTTTGATGCTTTTGGTGTGTGTGTGGCAGCTGTACCTGCACTAGAAGTTTTATTGCCATAAAATAGTTAATGAGGGTTGGATTGATTCAGATGGAGCACTACTGAAGGCCTAGGTGTGAAATGCACGGCCCACCACTGATACACTGTAAGTTTAACTGCTGGATGTGGCGAATGAGATAGATGAAGTCCGTTTTCAAAGTCTCAGACTGCTGGAACTTAATGTCATTGGTACCTGCATGTATTATAATTGTTGAAGTGGAGGGGTGTTTACTGGAGAGCTGGTGGGTATAGTTATGAATGTCCTTGATTGTTGCTCCTGAGATGGAGTGTGTGTGTGTTTGTTATATACGACGTGCACGGAGTCCAGTTTTCCGTCTACCATGTTTATTCTGCCGTCTGGTACAACACAGAAACACCACACTCATGAAGCTACAGCGACACCTGTTGGACACAAAGAGTATAACACCTCTAATATACTACATCTCCCTTTTTTCAGATTTTTTTTTCTTTAAAAAAATGTCAGTAATCACGAAAACAGGTGACAGCTGTTAACTGAATAAGACAAGTTTCACGTTTCCACTTTGACGGCTTTTATTCACTTTTTACATCTTCCCAACACAACGTCTCACAACCGGAAACCCCCACCCTCACATCCCCCAACGACTCCTTCCTTTGGAGTAGAACGCCCCCTAGCTTTGTGGGGTGGTAAGTGATTACAAACAGTATTACAAACAGTATTACAAACAGTAACAAACTCACAGTCCTTTTTTTTTTTTTTAACTTATGTGAGGTTCATTTAACTGTCCATTGAACTAGTTTCTGTTTTATTTAACTTTCCAGTGTCCATCATGAAGAGTCTTCAGTAACATAGCTGATGATGCTCCCTTTTTTGTAAGGCAATCTGCAAGTTGGTCCTTTGTGACTGACCACAACACTTGCTGAACCTTTCCAGTTTGGATAAGTTCTTTAATAGAACTTATTCCCAAACGAAGTCTTTTTTCTGCAACAAACTTTGTTGATTTCAGTGCATCAACAAGAGAATGGTTATCAGTAACACAGGTTATGGGCACAGTGTGGTTGATATTTCCAGTGGTAAGTTCAGAGAATAAAGTTGACAGAAAAATTGCATTGTCGATCCCTTCAGACATTGCTAGTGTTTCACCTGCAAGTGTACTCTTTTAATCCTCTTGGACTGCCATGAAATAGGAGAAAACTGCCCATTTTCACCCATTAAAACAATGAAGTGCCCACCCTGTGTGCCACCATCTGATAGGTTTGAAAAAGATGCATCCGTAAATGCAACCATTTTTAAACTGTACATAAATGAGGACTATACAGATGCTGTGAGACAAAAAAGGAGAGAGCTCTTGCCACAAATGAGAGAAGCACGTAAAAGAGGAGACATAGCATTTCTACGCCATGACAAATTAATAATTCACTCCAGAAACACAAGTACTCCAAAAACACCTAGGAATGAATAGACTGAACCACAAGCAATAAATAAATAAACAAATACATAAATAAATACATAAAACTAAAATATAATGAACAAAGAAAATATGAATAGGAGGTCATATTGATTCATGGCATTTGCTCAGTACAATACTAACTCATTTGATTTTACTCAATATACAAGTTACCAGCAAGACTTGGAGGATGAACATGAACCTGATGTGTTTTTTGAAACAACTAACATGAATTGTACATATTACACCAGTGATGTTTTTTGTCAAAATTTTGACTATGGTATGACATTGTCTATAATACATTTCAATAGTAGAAGCATGCATAAAAATTATACTTCTATCAAAGAATATCTGCTACAGTTTAGTCATTCTTTCAGTGTTATAGCTGTATCTGAAACCTGGTTTAAGGAAGACAATACTTGTCATTTTGAATTAGAGGGATATGACCTTAACTATATTAACAGATTGAATAAACCAGGGGGTGGAGTTGCTTTATATGTTAAGAAAGATATGAAGTTCAAAATAATTACCCATATGACTATGACAATAGACAATGTACTTGAATGTTTGACAATTGAAATCTGTTGTGAGAAAAGGAAAAATGTTATAATAACGTGTGTATACTGGACGCCAGGCTCGAGCATGGAACAGTTTATACAATGGATTGAAAAAATGTTTTCTGATGTTCGTAACAAAACTGTATTTATTTGTGGTGACTTCAATATTGAC
>NW_023419169.1:3033-3264 GCF_002922805.2 Oryzias melastigma
AAACAAAAGACATAAATCAATAAAATGTCCTTGGCTTACAAAAGGACTAGAAAAAGCCTGTAAAAAGAAAAATACTTTGTATAAGAAACTTATCAAATTAAGAACAGTGGAAGCTGAAAAAATTTACAAACTATATAAGAATAAATTAACTAATATATTACGAACCTGCAAACAAAAATACTATGTCAAAATAATCGATTACAATAAAAGCAAGACAATAGGAATGTGGAA
>NW_023419170.1:0-1484 GCF_002922805.2 Oryzias melastigma
TATGTGTGTGCTTGTGTGGCTCTGCGATGGAGAGGAAACTTGTCCTTGGTGTACTCTGCCTTCACCCAGCACTAACTGGGATAGGCTCCAGCAGCCCTGTGACCCCAAAATGGATTAAGAGGTTGAGAACATGGATGTTTTATGATGATTCATGACAAATTGAAAGTGGGGATGATTAGTGATTAGGGGTTATTTCAGGGGCCAAATTTAACCACTTTGGTCCGTCTAATATCTGTTTTTGTTGTTGAGGTGAATAGAGTTAAATCAAGTCAACATTCCCGTCTCATTTCTGTTATTTTTTGCCGTTCAGGATCCAATACATTCTAAAATCTTTTCTTCTCCCTTCACAGCCAGAAAAGCAGCAGAAAATCAGGTCTTCTTTGTTCCCAGAGATCCCGAACGAAGCGTTGCACAATGACTTGTGTAACATCAACCATCTTTTTTTCTAAGGTTTCACCAAGAAAATGACAAAGAATGATGACCTGTAACTCCAGCAAAAAAATAGATTTTCTCTGCTCAACATTTATCTCTGCCTTTCCATCCAAGAAAATGAGTCTTTCACGGTTCTACCAGATTCCCAAAGCAGCTTTCTCTAGAAAAATGCATATTCCCTGGTAATAAGTAAAAATGGCGAGAATATACTCACCATGCAGTTCAGAAAGATTAAGTTTGAGTGTCCGGATGGGACCAGTAGAAGATGTTAGCAATAAATGTTTGAAACAAATGTCATCAGATTTAGAGGAAATGTCAATATTTTAGTTGCCCTGAAAACGTCACATAATTAGAGCTATTTTACTTTGAGGCCAGTCGACAATGTTTTGTTTTTTTTCCTTCGTTTAGAACAAATTACGAAATGGACAGATTATTGTAACATTCTTTAAGAATAAGTGAATTCCCTGAATGGCTCAAAACTTGTTTTGTGCACTCAATAATAAATAAGAAAGTTGAATTAAAGCACTAGTCCGATACTAGAGCATTAACGTCACCACCTGTTAAATCCTAGATAAAATTCAGGAAAAGTATACAGTCAATTAACAAATGATTTAAAAACAGCAGTTTTTAGAGATGCTTATCTCTTCATTGAACATGCAAAAAGTTGTTAACGATGATCTACACTCTCTAGCCACTTTATTAGGTACACCTTGCTAGTACTTGGTTGGGCCCTGTTCTGTCATTAGAACTGTCTTAATCCTTGGTGACATGGATTCAACAAAGTACTGGAGTACCTCAGAGAGTTTGGTCCATATCCACATGATAGCATCACACAGTTGCTACAGATTTGTTAGCTGAAAATCCATGATGCCGATCTCCCGTTCCACCACATCCCAAAGGTGATCTATTGGGTGGAGATCTGATGACTGTGGAGGTCATTTGAGTCCAGTGAACTCGTCATGTTCAAGAAACCAGTCTGAGATAATTCCAGCTTTATGACATGGAGCCTTATCCTGCTGGAAGTAGTCATCAGAAGATGATACACTGTGGTC
>NW_023419170.1:1952-3260 GCF_002922805.2 Oryzias melastigma
CAGGAGTGGTATCTGCTGTGATCTTCTGCTGCTGTAGCTCATCTACCTCAAGGTTGGATGTGTTGTGCATTCAGAAATGCTCCTCTGTAGACCTCGGTTGTAACCATTTGAGTTACTGTGCCTTTCCATCAGCTGGAACCAGTCTGGACATTCTTTTCTGATCTCTGGCATCAACAAGGCATTTCTGCCCACGAAACTGCAGCTCAATGGATATTTTCTCTTTTTCTGAACATTTTCTCTAAATTCTAGAGATGGCTGTGGGTGAAAATCCCAGTAGGTCAGCTGGTCTGAAATACTCAGACCAGCTCGTCTGACACCAACAACCATTCCACATTCAAACTCACTAGAATCATCTTTCTTCTCCATTCTGATGGTCGGTTTGAACTGCAGCAGATCGTGTTGACCTTGTCAAAATGCCTAAATGCACAAACTTACTGCCATGTGATTGGCTAATTCGAAATAGGTGTAATGAACAGTTGGACAGGTGTGTCTAATGAAGTGACCAACAGGCCTTTTCTGTTGTCTAACACCAGAGATCTGTAAAGTTTTGCCACATTTGTTTTTATTGATGTTGGGGGCAACTGTGGTGCAAAGGTAGAGCAGCCCACTTCTGATTGGGATATTGTAGGTTTGGTTCCCACTTTGCCATGCGATGAAGGCACTGAACCCCATATTGCTCTCAGTGGTCCCATTAGCGCCTAGCATAGCAATTCTGCCATCAATAGTGTGGGAATCAAGGGAGAAAAGCACTCCGAGTACACACCGTTTACCATTCTGAGCAACTTACTGACAAACCTTTGTAATGCTGGAAGACTTTGGCACACGGCGACACCACAGTTTTAGGCTTTACGTTTCTTTTCCAGCTTAGGGACAAACTTCAGCAGCAACAGTTCTTTGGTTCACAGGATGTCATCACACAAAGGACTTTCCAGATGAGGACCTTTTGTCTCGCTTGTAAAAGTCCAGTAGCCCATTCTGGCTCAAACACAGCCAGAACTTCTTTCCAAATTAAAATCCTGGATCCTTCTAGACGCTTTTGTTCACGCTGAACTTGCCTAAAGAAGCCGTTTATAGAATCTGTCCAAGTACGTGACAGCATTCTTTTCTTGTTTAAAGGGAAGGTTGAAGCAAAAAATAAAAAATAAAAAAAAATAAAAAAAACGAGGTTCTGCAAAATCAGTTTTTTCCGCAAATGCAACAAACCGGAACAAAATATTCAAATAAAAATAAAAAGGAGGTAAATTAAAGATAAAAATTTTAAATAAGAGATAAATTGTACTTACCAGAAGTAACAACAGCATGCTCTTT
>NW_023419171.1:0-3260 GCF_002922805.2 Oryzias melastigma
CCTCTTGCTCCTGGCACTCCTCCTCCTCCTCTTCCTCCTCCTCCTCCTCCTCCTCCTCCTCCTCCCAGTCTTCACCTGCCTCGCTCCCTGCTCCTCCTCTCCACCTCCAACCCCAGGAGGATGTTTCATGCTGGCCATGCTGGTTTTTACGTGCCATTGGCTTTGCCTTGTTACCGTTCTGTCTGCTGTCTCCTGCATCATTTAACAGAAACCTCCCACAGCGGACAGGTGGAGGAAGATAACAAGAGGAAGACGGATGAGCCGAGGAGGCTGAGGCCGATGAAAAATAGAGATGAATGTGAAAAAAAAAATCTTTTTTTTAGTGGATGACAGCACATCACTGCAGGAGGCTTTCGGCCATCGTGACATCTTCAACCAAACTTCATTTGTTTTTGTGTAAATTCCAAAATACTGAAGTCATTTTATGTCCGTCAGAAGAAATCATTGTGGACTGCAGATGGAGCTGATCTTCTGTAGCGTTCAGAGCTCCTCAGACTTTACGTTGGACCTCATGCCTTTCGTCTCAGCAGATTCACCTCCACAGGTTCAAGTCTGATCCTCAACACAAGTCTGGATTCATCGGTATTCCCATCTTCTTCCAGTCTCTGATGCTCCAACGGATGACAGATACACATCATGGATCACAGCACCTGGCAGCACTGAGTTTCTTTTTGGAGCTTCTTTTCATCAGTCTGGTCCAAAAAGCTCCGGAGTGGGGTTTGAGTTTCTAGAACAACGGGAAAAAGTCCTGATATTATCTGGGAGTTAATCTTAGAATCTGCAAAATAATCAAATCTAAAACATGAAAAATGTTTTAGATTTAGATACAGCGTCTCCTATCTAATAGTGATCCAGGTCAGCACTAAGAATCAGAATCAGAATCAGGGCTGGGAATCATGGGTACCTTACGATACGATGCGATACATGGCTCACCATATCCATGATATCGCGATAATTAGTGAATCTCAAATAACTCACATTGTATAGAAAAACACATTTTAGGGGTAAATATATCCCTTTTTATTTTTTAGCTTGAACACAACCATAACAACAACTTGAGTCAACAAATAATCCATAATACTATGTCTTTGACTAGCATTGACACCAATTTGAATAATTTGTAAAATTCTATGTTAACAATAGTAAACATGGACAGTGTCACTACTTAGTGCAAAATTGTTCTAAACAACAGAACAAAAATGTAACATTTCCAGTAGCTGTTAGGCCCATCGGTGCTCAGGACAGCCAGTCTTAAAGGAACGTCTCACCAAAGGATGACGAATATAACATTTTACAGCCTCTTCAAACGAAAATAAAAGATCGAAACTTGGTGAGAATCAGCCGTGAATCAATCACAATATATTACATCGCAATATTAATTGCGAACAGTATCGATATTTTGGCACATCCCCAATCAGAATATGTTGGAATGACATTGATTACACTTTATTACTGCAAAGTGTTGCTTAAGAAACAGCTTGAAAAGTGTTAAAAAAAAGCCAGTGAGGTACAATAACTCAGAGTATCAGCTCCACATCTAAAAACTTCTGTATTTTCAGGTTAAAGAATCTTTGACTTACTATACTCTCATCAAACCTGTTGTTTTAAATATCAAATCACTTTGAAGAGAAAGAATCACATCTGCCTGTAGAAGACACTCTTCCTCGCTTGAGTCTCACCACAGCTGGTGGTTCCTCCTCTTTGCTGCTGATCACCTAAATGTTTTAGGAAAAGACATAAGTGGGAGAGTTATTAATTCATCCAGCTCTCAGGCTCAGGAGCTGATCTTCACTTCTGCGCCGCCCTCCGGGAGCTCAGCTAGTGTTTTCGGCTCCTGATGAGGTCCAGTCGGGGCAGATCTTTTAAAAAAGATCTCACTCACACCTCCACTGCCCAGAGGAGGGTAAGTTATCCTGGCAGCTGGCCTTGAATCATTCACTCCTTCACCAAAGCTCCTGGACGGAGGAACCACGAGAGAGGCTGGGAGCTAGAAAATAGAAACCAAAGGGAGGGACAGGAAAGGTTTGAGAGTGGATAAACAAAAACACGTTAATGGAGTTCTGTTGGAGCCACGAACAGGAACAGATGGACCTGAAATGGTCGAATCTCCTCAAGTTTGGATTGATTTTAGTGAAATACTAAACGATGATGGAACAAATACAACTGATGGTCTGGCTTATTTTAGAGAAACGAGAGAAAGCGAGACGTCCTGAGATAAAATAACCCTCCACTTATCACTCCGTGCGAAAATCTCCATGTTGTAACATTCCAGCTTAAGAGCAAAAAGACACAACGAAAATGAAACACAAGGCATCAATATTTACTCAACAAAAAGTACTAGATCATTGGGCCATGAGTCAGAAACATTGTTGTGGTTGGATTTAATTTTAAGGGTGAACAATCAAAGCGTTTTACTGACAGATTCTCCTGAGCTTTCAGTGGAAGGGGCGTGGTCTTCTAACATGCACACTACTGACTGGAGAGAGAGAGTGGTTGCCATAATTCACTTCAGCGGTCTCAACTGGTTATGGGGGAAGGGTGGGGGCGAGGTCCACAGCCACAACAAGCCGGAGGTGAGGTCCACGACACAGACGAGCCACCTGCAATATGACATCTCTGGGAAAGAAACAACACATGAATCCCACTGCACCAAACAGAAGCAGATGGATGAATACAATAAATAATAAAGAAAAGGAGAAACATCGACTCAGATCAACTCAAATTAATCACTGCTTACTGACAACGTCTGGTTCCAACATGGCGGCATCCTTGCAGCAAAAACAGGCCACCGAATTGCCTTCATTTAGTTGGAGTTGGAAGGAAACCTATTGCTCTGAAACTCTCCATATTCTCGTATTATTTTCATTTTAATTTCATAGGTATTGTTTTAAAAAACTGTATTAGCGTTGCCATGTGTTAACGGAAGTTCAGAAAGATCCCATTTGATCTCTCTTATCACTACAGGGGTTTCTGTGATGGTATTTTAACAATTTAGGCCTAAAAAAACTTTGAGATTATTTTTTTCTTGTAATTCTTGCTGAAGAACTCTCAGAAAATGCACCTTCAGTCACAGAAAGCAGCGACGGAGCCTTGAAAACTCCCTCTGGTTGCTGTAAGCTCGTCTTCTGTGAAAGTGGAGGCAGAGATGATTCCTGTCAATAAATTATTTACAGCAGAATTTAATTTTCCCAGCTGTGAGTTTCACACACATTAATGTGTCCTCTGATGGGAACGTCGGTGAGTAGGTGTCGTTGGAGTTG
>NW_023419172.1:0-317 GCF_002922805.2 Oryzias melastigma
GAGAGATAAACCTGAGAAAAGTTTGTGATCATTGAACTAAAAGCTCCTGTGCTCTTGACATGGAGCAGGAACTAAACCAAAGAAATCACTATTCGTCTTACCTACACTGTAAAAAGTGAAAGATTGAATCAATTAACAAAAGCTCTGTAATATGTTACATTTAAAAATATTAGTTCTTATCAAATTCAATTTTTTTTGTTAAGTAACCATCAATTCAAAATTGTAATTTGACAAAAACTAATAATTTTAAATGTAACAAATAACAAAACTTTTGTTAATTGATCTAATATTTCACTTTTTCAGTGTAAAATTTGGGC
>NW_023419172.1:503-3259 GCF_002922805.2 Oryzias melastigma
TTTTTTTTTTTTTTTAAACAGATGTCTGTTTGGACTTTTGGGGAGTCAAAACTGTGTTTTTTTGTTCTCATTTTGGGGCCAATTGTACCTTTAGATTGATGTCCATGAGGGAAAAATACAAACTTAGAGAAATGCTGCATTCATGGGGTGTTTGAATGATCAGAAAAATGTCCGTCTAACACACATGAACGTCAGAAAAACAACAAATGTTCCAACACACATGAACAAAGGTCAATAAATCCGTAGTGCATCATCTATGGGGACACAGCAGAATTACAGACAAAATAAAACATTAATAAGAATTATTGTTATAATTTATTCTAGTTTGACGGGACGCTTTCCCACTTTACTAAAGCCACCAAAAGCAATGATAAACATTTCCCTTTTAAGGCTAATATTCTACCCAATTTATAATTAATACTGTTAATTACTTAGTTTTCAGTCTTCATCTTATATTTTTATTGCATACAAGATGCATTCCTTACAGTCAAAAGTCACAATGTGCATAAAAACAGCTGACAGATGCGGCAGAGAGAAAAAAATCTTTTCAGGGAAAGGTCATGCACACAAACACGTATTAAAAACTTCTGTGACCAGATATAAATGTCACATGAATAATAAAAAGATTTTTTTACCCAGAAATAGCATTTAAATCATGAATAATATCATTGTAGTCTGGATTTTTTCACCCACATATCACCACGTCTCAGTTGCCGGGTCACACAAACACTTGTTGGGAACCTTTTAGCGCATTTTTTAATGTTTTCTCTTTTTTTTCTTCACGCTACAGCGTTTCTGCGTCTCAAAGAGGAAAAACAGACCATCTGACAGAGATAAAGAGAAAAGACAACGTGGAGAAAAGCCACACAGCGAGCACAGCAGATGAAACAAATGCACACACAGCACCAAACATGAAGAGAGCAACAAAACAGAAGCAGCAACTTTAATCCTGAGCTCAGAAGATGCGCGGCTCCATTAGAACTAAGCTAAAAAGTGTCTTTATTTTTAAACTTAAAGGAAGAAGGCTTAAATACGCTCCTCACCAGATTCTGCACCATGCACATCCTCTCACTGCGCAGCTCCGCCACCAGCCCATAAATATCTACAAAGTCGTGATCTCTGATGTGCTGAATGAGGTGGTCCAGAGCAATAAAAACTCCAGTTCTCCCCACACCCGCACTAAGAAACAAGAGAAGAAGATACCATTCAATCTGTGTGAGCAACATTACTGCTTAAATGAACATTATCTGAACGATTTATGAGGGTTTCCTGCTGTTGAGACGGTAGCGTACCTACAGTGAACCGCTATGGTGGAGCTGTCATGACGATGTGCTCGGATGGCTTTAACAAACTTGATGAAGGTGCTGCAGGACTCTGGGACTCCGTGTTCAGGCCACGACGTGTAGTTGAAATGCTTTACTAAAATGTAGTGGCCGTGCTGCAACACAAAAGGCAGGAGAGCTCCTTATCTGCACCCAAGTTCTGACACAACATGACAGGTAATATTTTCCCTTTTTTGTCTTTGGAATGAAGGCCATAAAAAGATAAAAGCTGTTCAGCCAAATGGTATTAAATGTCATTATGAAAGTATGACAGCTCCTCTTTCGGTCTATTTTTGATTTAGGATCTGCAGAAATGGAGTCTGAAAAATGTTCCCAAAAAAATTGCACAAGAATTAGAAAATATGTGTCAAACAGAAATTTTAATGGTAATCCCTCTCATAGAAACAGATATCAGGTTTGTTGTCAAAATTAAAGGACATTTTTTAGAACACTCCTAAATATTCACCAGTGTGTTGGATGATCCACCAGTTAGGTTTTGGTATGTTTTTTGGTAATCATTTTTAATTACTGACACATACCCAATTCCTAATTTACTTAGTTTGGTTGTGATTCTTCACTTCAGGTGATTACCACTGACAATCAGGAAGGATGTTGGGCCAAACCACTGCAGGACATTTGTATTTTGTTTGTTTTAAGGGGTTTATTTATGTTGGGGATGTAAATTATAGTTATTTTTTTCATATCTATTTACATTATTCTATTACATTCATTACACATATTTCTCCACAGAACTCAGCAGAGTGAAGTCGGTTTAATAAACGGGCCCTGGGGGTCGATTTCCTCTGCTGTAGCTCTCGTGGGTTTTGATTAATATTGGGGTTCTGTTTTCTATTTTTATTTACTTCTCCTCTCCTCTATTCTTTATTATGTATTATATTTAGTTCTATGTGCTTCTGTTTGGTGCAGTGTGATTCATGTGTTGTTCCTCTTTCCCACCCCTCTTCGGGGGAACGGGAGGGATTTCAGATTCCTGGTGGATCATCTGTGCTGTTCTTGGACGTGGACCACGCCTCTGGCTCGTCTTGGCCTCGTCCCTTCGTCCTATCTGGCTGAACTCTATTCAAATACATGGTTGTAGAGTTAGATAATCTAATTCTCCTGTAATAGTCCTGGTGAATCGCCTGTCCATCCTGGGAGAGGATTTATCCTTCATGTGGACATCCCTGAGGTTTCTTCTTTTTTCCTGGAATCAAGGTTTTTAGGAGTTTTTCCTTACTGGGAGGGAGGGTCTAAGGGCAGGGATAACCAGTTTATTATGGTATATGGTGTATTGTATATGGACTTGTCCCAAAAGCTTCCTCATTGTGTTAAGCAGGATGAAGCGTGTTTTTTGGAGTTGAGTCCCTTTTGTTTTAGATTTATTTTTTAAATTTTTTTGGACCCAAATACTTTTATTCTGTGGATAAAGAATCT
>NW_023419173.1:0-526 GCF_002922805.2 Oryzias melastigma
ACGAGTACGACTGGAGCATCTGGAAATCATACAGACACTGTTCTACGAGAAGGCCCATAATAGAAAATACAAAACGTGACTAAAATAACCAAAATTTATTTCCCAAGTGAGATCTTCAGAACTCTTTTTCAAGAAACTCCTAGCCAAGAGGAGAATTACTTGATTAGCATGTATTTGAATATGGTTATCCAATGAAAGGAAAGCACACTGTGACCTACTTACAAGGTCTGTAAAAACATTGAAAGGCAACGAGAGAACAGTACAGTAAGAGGTCAAAGAACGTGGAGCTGTAGCATTGATTGAAATGGATTCATGAGTATGACTTTACCGTCTTTCAAGGACAAACACACAAAAAAGTCATATCCTGATTTGCATTTGTGCGTCACTCTAAAGAACTAAACCAAACCATTAGAAATGTAATGTACAGTTCTAACAGCTGCTCGTGTGGGGGAAGTCTAACCTAGAACAAGTTTTAGCCAAGAAAAAAAAACAAAAAAACTTTAAGTTAGAACCATGATGTGTTACA
>NW_023419173.1:16956-20214 GCF_002922805.2 Oryzias melastigma
CTGTAGTGGCCCCCGGCTGATTTGAGTTTGAGACCCCTGATTTAAAGTGATACTTTCTCATTCTTTTTGGCTCTGATCCCTTTTCTAAATTAAATGTATAAATCACTACTGTTAAATACACTTTTTAATTGCTATACATCTGGTAAAAAGACATACTAGCAGTAACCATTCAAAAATAATGTATTAAACAGTAGAAAATTGTGGTTTGAGCTACAAATCGTTGACCTTGATTAGAGAAGTAACGGCTAAGTGATGAAATGACAAATTGTCTTGAGTAAATCTTGCCTTCACCCTTCAAAAAGAAAGACTCCAGCATCCACATGACCCCAATCCAAAGTACAGCAGGTTTAGACATGGATAGATAGGAAGTTTTTAGCAGATCCTTTAGATTCCTTATCAGTTGGTCAGAGAATTTCTCTGGTACCACAAGATATGGCGCCTCAAGTTTCTGACTGTGTTGCGTTTCGGTGGTTCAGGCCTTTGCAGAACACTAGTGGTGTATGCAATGTGTCCAGGGTTGAGTTCTAAAGTTTTACTAAACTTTTGTAGAGCAAAGGAAAACTCCCAGGAGCCTTTGTACCGCTGTCTCAAAAAGTTGTCAGCACTCCACGAAGACCACCTCTGTGAATTGTTGCTGCAAGATTTATGATCGGGATTCCATTTTAGCTGACAATGAAATTATATGCTCGCTCACTTGCCAGCTACTTTACCAATATGAGGAATTCCCTCTTTGTAGCAGAAAAGCTATTTTTATAGTGTGCTACACAGTTGCAGTACTTGTGGGTACAGCATATTAGAAGAGGTTGGCACTATTCAGATCTTGCTCCAAACTCTAACCTGCTGAGACAAAGTTTCCAGACTTATGCTGATCTTGCATGTTTAAGTTCCGATTTCCTGTAATTATGATTTTAAAGACAGTCTTATGCCACATTTTCTCCAGCCCTTCTCACCCCCGGATCACTGCAGGTGTGTGCACTTCTTCTGTGTTAGTGATTTATCAAACTATGACATCTTTAAGTGGGTGTTTTGTCTTGGACAAATAGCACTGATGCTCCCTCCTGCTTTGGTGTTGAGACGCTGACTGATCAGTTCACAAACGCTGCCAAAGTCTGCATTGTCATAGTAATAAGTTCTGCCGTGATGTGCCAGAAAGATTGTAGGCACTGAGCAATGTCTTCGATCATTTCCAAGACCTCTGCACTGCTCATTCAGACTTTGAAAACTAAGCTGCTCTTTCTTTAGATGTTATTCTTGAAAGATTTTAACTTTTATGTCCATGACATTAGCCAAGCTGTTGAGTTTAGTGATGCACTTTGAGAAAATATACGTTTTTGGTTCAAGCTTACATTAAACGGTACAGCCGACCCACGAGTGTGTTGGACAGCTGGTACAGACTCTGGAATGAATGAGTATACAGGCTGGAGAACAGCTGGTGTTTTAGAACTTTTCAAATAAAACATTTTAGTACCCATAGTTTTAGTTGTGCTTTTCCATTTGGAGGGATTTTATAGATGCTAATCTCTTGTCAACAGATTATGCTTTTTATCATTTTGTTATACTAGTGCAAGGTGGATAGCTACATAGTGTTTGCATTTTCAACACTACTCTCCAGTTTGGGTGTCCCATGCAAAACAATATCCTCATTCATTTTAAAATTGACATTTGACTCTCATTCTTTGCACCATTTTGTATTTTTCAAATACCAAAATCTTTACAGGCAGAATTATAAAGTCAAAGTCCTACTAGTTGTAACAAACCTAGGAGTAATTTGTTTGGCTCATCTCCTGTGGGAGCGGTGAGCTGCAGACACAGGCGCGCTTGGGAACCATGTGGTGGTTAAATGTTCAAATGTCTTCTGCCTGCAAGCTCCGGTCATAAGGTCAATAATATGTGGCCCCTATCACTTTCAAAAGTAGGATTTTTTTCATTGTGATCAACTAAATCACAATATGAGCCGTGGTAAACGCTGACACAGACCCTGTGGCGACTTGACCTTCAGAGCCTTGAGGTCTGAAACAGAGGAAGAGAGGGAAAAATTAGATAAACCTGTAACTTCCTGTTCACGTGATTTAAATTTAGAAGTTTACAGTGAGATGCACACATAATATTCAACAATATGTAGCACTTCATAATGAACTTTAATGCCTGCTGTTCCAAATATGCAACAAACCACTTGGGCTCTAAAATTACCGAAATGTTGCATCTACTTAACCTTAGAGCACGATTGCACGAGCAAAAGTAAATGGTAAAGTATTTACATTGTGTTAAATTTGTTGCATTTTTTTTAGTGTCCCTGGGTAAAGTCTCACACGTCCCAGGAATGAGTGGACCAAAGGCCAACTGTACAGTATCATTATTTATTTTTTGGGGGAATTTTTTCTTCTAAAATTCCTACTTTTTCAGTCTTTTTCTTAGGATCTTCCTATGCTTTTCCCCCCACTTTGTCGCATTGATCACAGCTTGAAATATTTTAACACGTTTTGTCATATCTTGATCTATTTTTTATGAGAAATACTTTTTATTGGGTATTTTCTATCGGGTAATAATTACCCGGCAAAAGAGATGGTGTAACTTTTTTATAGCGAAAGTGTTCTAGGGTTAAAAAAAAAAAAAAAGTGTATTTTATTTTATTTGTTTTAATAGCTGGAGATAAATTCAGGCGTTAAGGGGTTAAAGTTAACTTTTTTTTTTCCCCCAAACAAACTTTATTATATTTCTGGTCTTCAATTTAGTAATTTTTTGAGGTGGATAATATTTAATTGATTTCTGTTCTATGAGAAGAAATACAAAGTGTCCCATAAAATAAATACATAAAAGAAGATATTTTGAACTGTTTGCATTTAATGTAATTAAAAGGGTGAAAATTATGCAGATCTGTCCCACTTTGCTAAAGGTTTGGACCCCCTTGGCTTAAATAAATCAAGGTAAAGCTCTGCAAAACTTCTCAAACATCACGTAGACTTACAGGGAACAACAAAGCTGAATATCTCTGTCGTGCCTGAGAAATGAGTCCCTACTTTATAAACTGTATTAACCTAAACCATTATTTTAGAGCAACAATGTTTGGCAACATTTAATATTCTCATTACAAAGTCATTTGAAATTCTATGTAGAGTATTGAAAGTAATCAGAGGTAAATGACTGGGTATAAACTTTCTCTCAGCTAACAACCAAATCAAACATAAAGTAAGAGAAAAACATGATATAAAAAGACTGCTCTCATAATAAATTAACTATAGAAAAGTTGCTTAATTCCTG
>NW_023419174.1:0-705 GCF_002922805.2 Oryzias melastigma
CCAAAGGTATCCATTCTGACTACGCCCTCAGAGGATCAGGTTCTGTATACCTAGAACTTACAGCAGACTGTGGAGTTCATGTCTCCACAAACGTTCAAACGCATTCCACAACATGGGAAGTTACACCAAAACTATAATCTGTTAGGGATTGATTAGGCTTTCATTTAAAACATAACGCAAAACAAAAAGTCAGTAAGACAGTCTGGATGTTATTCAAAACAATGGTACTAAACTGGAATGTAATCATTTAAATGGGACAGATTGATACCTCCCCCTTACCCCCACCCACCAAAAAGAAAAAACAGTTTCTATTTTAACACGTCTTTATTGCCAATCCTTTTCTCTCTGGATTGTCTTATCTTTCTTCTCTGTGGTTTATCTGGCCTGTAAAGATGATTGGTGGATTACTGGGATTCACTTGACAATTAATTACACTTAAGCACAAGTCCGCTCCTATCTTTTATTTTTTTAATCTTCGTTTGTTTGCTGCTCCTAGACTCTAACCAGAGAAATATGTTTATTACTCAGGTCAGCCTTTTGCAAGAAAAGCACTTCACTTCCACTACTTCTCCTTCATGGACCACACACTGTTCTGACAGTGTCTGTTTGGAGAAACAAATAAGCACAACAAAAATATAAATATGTGGAATTCTAAAATTAAACCATATAATGAGTAGAAATTGGAAAACTCTTGTAAATATGATT
>NW_023419174.1:835-3257 GCF_002922805.2 Oryzias melastigma
ATGAGTAGAAATTGGAAAACTCTTGATTTCTATGTGCTTTTCTGTAAATTAAGAAAGAGTCACAGAGGTTGCTGGAGCTTTTAGCTCTAGATCTTAATTAGATGCCCAGGAGTTCTGGACATCCCCCCACCCCAACCCCAGGCATGAGCCAGGGCCCCCCAAGGGAGACTCCTGGAATACTTTAAACAATACTGGTCGCCTCCTCGTCCAACCAGGATTATGTATCCAGAAAACACTCAGAGGTCGACTCTCATTTGTTCAGACTGGTGACAGCTGTTTCTCAGTCAAGGTTGTTTGGGAGGACCTCATGTCCCGCTGAATCTGCAGACGCAGTTGTTCATCGGGTCACAGGCAGCATCTGCACATCCAGAGGCCTCGCTACAGAGGTGCTAGGAGAACGGCAGGGAGGTTGTCAACTGGAACAGACCACATGTGGAAAACAAAAGGCCACTGCTGACCAATTCTGTTTTTGTCTCTTGCTGCTATTCGGTCTGTTATTGACAATAAACACAACATTTGTTTTTTGACTTAAGGACATTTGCACAAACACAACGAATTTGTGACAAATTTGCATCATAAAGAGTTTTGTTCTCAATACTGTTCTCTATGAAGTCAGGGAAATTAAATTAACTCTTACAGTGATATTGCTATCTGCTCATTTTTGAATCAGGTTTTGTCTGATAAATTAGGAAATTTTCATCTTCCACAGTTAAAAGAACACTCTTTAGACCTCCACCCATCATCAGAACCTGTTGAATCCCCTTCAGGGTCATGGGGTTGCTGGAACAAACACAGCTGTATTTTTGATTTCAGAAAACATCCACCTGAACAGGTTGACAGTCTGTTCCACGACCACACGCTCACAACCAAACCTAAGAGGACTTTAGAGACACAAATGATCCCACAAAGAAAGTTTTTGTAACACATTCTAACTCCCAACATCACAGCAGCTGATGGCTCAGTGGGCTAAGTATAGGGTCATGGTTCAGTTTGAAGCTGGGTTCAATCTCCATCCAGACTAGCTGGGTCTCTGTGCCCCTCAAGTACAGGGTTGCATCAGGAAGAGTATTCGGTGTAAAAACTCTCCCAAATCACTTATGAGAAACAGTGGGTGACGTCTCACTGTGGTGACACCAAAAGGGTGAAGAAGAAGTACATGCTTGGTGATATGAGCACTGATGTCATTTTGATCACCAACTCTACAGCTGAAGACTTTGGTAAATTAAAAAAAATGTAACATGATCAACATCATTAAATTTAGAAATCTGGAGAATCATTTGAGCCTAAAGAACATGTTGGAAAAAATGTGTGGGGTGGTCATTAGTAGTATGAGAGGGTGGGGTCTCAGCTCTGCCACTGGGTCGGTCCAATCCGGTGGAGCGGAGCCATTGGTTCTGTCCTGGATAGTCCCTAGGATTTGGCTGGTTGGAGGTTCTGCGGAGACCCTGTAGGTGGCCTTGGCTGTCCGAACATCTCAGCCACTCCAGGTTGGTGGTGGAGGTTGGGCTATCACAGTTGCCAACCTGAATGGTATTTTTCACACAAATGGGGACGGGGGCTTTTGGGAGCTGTTGACAAGTTTAGAGTGGTACAGTCAAACCTCTGTTTACTGCACGGATCTGTATCCTGTGTGTTAGTATGCATGTGTTGGTGTGCAGATGTAATATGTATGTAGGTACATGTGTAGATGCAGCTGCATCCATGCATCATTAATTCACACTTTTCCCTGTACGGGGTCACAGGGGTAGCTGAAGCCTACTCCGGATATCGCAGGAAAAAGGAAGGAAACATCCTGGACACGTCGCTGGTCCACCACTGGGAATGTAAGCAGGTTGGTGCAGTCGATAGTCTGGATGGATGCTTGAGTGTGTGGATGTGTGCACAAAAATAATCAACCTCGTTTTTATCCTCACCTCTTTACTCTCTAGTCTGTCTTATAAAAAAAATGAAGGGAACTAAACCAATTAAAGTGTAATAGTTTAAAGATAAGCCTAAAATACAAATGGGACTTCTACAAATGTGGAGCTTGCTCCTCCAAAAGGAAGATCACAGTACCTCTGTTATGATCAAATCTGTCCAGCTCACGTCTGTTTATTAACCTGCTTAAAAAGCTAAACAATTACCTGGTAGATAATTATTATCTTCTGAAAATTTAGGTATGTTTTTATTTTATTTATTTATTACGGATCCCATTTAGTTGCAACTATTCGTCCTGGGGTACAAACATTTCTATAATTTTACATTTACAATACAGATATACACACAGTATTAACATATACAAACATTCATAATAAAGTAAAGAAATCTTTACAAAAATGAATGTGATCCTTGCCTCTATAAAACAGTGAATAAGAGCAGTTTTTGAAAGGTACATAAAAAAAAAACATTGTTCTTTACCATTGACTGTATAAGAGAACTGGAC
>NW_023419175.1:0-2396 GCF_002922805.2 Oryzias melastigma
TCAGATAATACTAAAAAGAAAGTTTGTCTCATCGTCTTTTCCCATGATGATTTGCTTTTTTGAGATTTGTTGCTTATGATCAGATAAGACAGAAATACATTTTGTTTCTGCATCATTTCTTCTCTTTTTTTCCACCAATTACTAATATATCAACAGAAAAAAACACATTTATTCAGTTTTTTCTTTTCCCTTGTAAGCCGTTTTAAGCTCCATGCTGGTTAAATCCACGTTGCTCCGTCTTGTTTCTCAGGACTCACTGCCCACATGTTTTCCTTATTTTTCTGCCACCATACTCCCGATTCAAATGAACGAGTCTCTAACAGGCCTCTGCAGAGCTGTGCTTGGTGTTACGGAGCAGAGAAACATGTAAAACATGCAGGGCAGTGTTCAGAAACAGCAATGGACGCAGACATAACAGAGACAGTGCAGCGCTGGAAGTTACATTCATTTGCTGCTTGTTTACGCAGCACTGCTTCACTTCTGCAACTACATCTGTGCAAAAATGTTACAGAGGTAAAAGGAAATGTGGAGATCCTTAATGATATGATGTAAAGGTCATAGAAAGTTTAATTTATTCTTATTTATGTTCCAGCATCTGAACTACTTAGATTCTTTATATACACTACAGCACCAATTTTTGCTGATGCATTCATTTAAAGGACAAAAGTATTTTATTTTTTCACTTTAGGAGTGTCTCTTGGAGAGAAATAATTGTGTGTGAACAAAGTTTTTCTCAGACCTTGAGGATATTCCTGTCTGCAGCCTCCCTGTGTTTGTAGAGCATCTTTGATGAAAAGTTTCAAGTAGCAGAGCTGCACGTGTGGGACAGGAAGCCGAGTGGAAGGTGTCAGGGGTCAGACAGATGCTTCGCTTGGTGGACGGCCGACAGGAAGTGTGGAAGTTCTTTTATGGTTCTTCCCAGGGTTAACAGTAGCTCTGGCCCTAATGATCTCAGATCCTTCAGCTTTTTGGACACTAAGGTTATGATTTGTAATGGGATATGACACTGAACACCTGTTTTGTTCCAGCCAGAGACTACCCAATTTTTAGATCAAATTCCCATCTGTACTTCATATGAGTCATAATAAACTCGATTTATGTTTGTCACTAAAAGAATGAAAGGATACAGCATGGGGAAGTTGGTGATTCTGAGGCTGACTTATGGAAAACTTTTCAATGAAAAAAAAAACACTCAATTCAAACATCATCAAATGTCCTTTTATCTGCTGGCATTAGCATTTTAAAACGTTAACTCCTCCATGACTGAAGTTGGTGAGATTTCAGGGTTCTTGAGAGGATTTCAACGTGACCTTTGACCTCTTAAGCTTTTCGGTTCCAGTTTGATGTGAAAAAACGATTAATTTTAGTCAGTTTTATGATCTTATATAAAGTTCCAACAGTATTTCTATCTATAGCGGAGGTGGGGACTGTTACGCCCCATTCAGTCTAGGGGTGCAGGGCCTAACATAAAGGTAAATTAAATAGGTGTGTAACAAAACACAACAAAAAGTCTCCGTAAAAAGTTAACAAATTTATTTACAATAACAAAATACCCAAACAATAACTAAAAGTGAAGCAAAAGGCTTCAGGGTGAACCAAGGCCAAAATAACAAACAAAACCCCAACTAACTCAACCCAGGGAGCTAACCTGCAAAAGAAACAGTAAAATAATGACAAACACTAACCTCCCTGGACTAACAGAAACAGGAGAAAACATTTAGTAAAGAAAATGGCGGTTCACCCCTACAGCTTCACTTAAACTAAACCAACACTAAACACAGAACACAGAGTGGGAACTAAACCAAACACCAAAGAAACTACAAAGTGCACCACAAATTAAAACAGGTGGAGAAGTTCACTGAGCTGCAGTGGAGACAAGTTGCAGCCCAGCTCCCTTCTCCTGGTCTGGAGGTCCAAATGGTGGTTTTGAAGGCTCCCCTCCTTCAGCTTGGACCAATGGGGAGCCACGCCTCCAGCACCACACCTGAAACAAATCGAGAAAAACACACAAACAAAGATCCACAAAACACAAAGAAGCCCCACTCTGACAAAAATCCACAGAACCAAAAAGAAAATAAAACCAAATACGGCCACAGCCGTAACACCCCCCCAACTTAAAATAAAACCCCTTTCCCCAAAAGAGGTTTACCCTAAGAGGGTGCTTACATAGAAACCCACAAAACAAACAGAGTGCTAGCCACAAAAAATACAAAGTGGTAGCCACTTCCACCCAAATGCTGGCACAACACAAAACAAACTGTGTACCAAAACAAAACTAAACAAGTTTGGTCAACAGATTTTCACCTTAGAAAAAAAAACCTGGACAATGTGCCTCAGATAACAGCTACACAAATGTATTGAAAATGTTACTGTCCTAGTAACATTTTCGTTGTTTG
>NW_023419175.1:2435-3256 GCF_002922805.2 Oryzias melastigma
TATGATTTGGCAAAGAGGCCACACTACACCAAATAAGAATCATCCCGATTCTCAAAAACGGACAAACCAAATGAATACTTGCCAGTGTTTAATGAGCAAGGAAGTAGTGTCTTAGTAGTGAATTATGCACAGGAAACTAAAAATTTCATCCAAATTTACAAGAATAATTTTTGGGGGGCCCTGCGACGGACTGGCGACCTGTCCAGGGTGAACCCCGCCTTCGCCCTTCAGTAGCCGGGATAGGCTCCGGCACCCCGCGACCCCGAAAGGGAAGAAGCGGTCAAGAAGATGGATGGATGGATGGAATTTTTGGGGGACAATATGTTAATAATTGACTTAAAATGTGCATTAACAAAAAAATTGAAGTGTAGCAGCAACAACCATACATGATGCCCCGTCCAGTTTAAATTAAATTAAACATAATACAGTATTTATAAGTGGGTGTAAAAATCTTTGAATTTTGATTTAGGAATAGAGATTAGGGGACAAAAGAACATTTAGTCACATTATATACCACTAAAACAACACACTTGGAAAAATAATTGTGAAAGAGAAAAGTAAAAATAAATGCAAAAAAAAGTGCTGAGACCCTAAAAATAATCTCATGCTCTTTTATTCTTTATAAATACCCAGGACATGCATTTTATGTTGATATTTGTTCCTAAATTTTAAATATTGTATGCTATAGAATTTATAATTAGAATTTTTTTTAAACTTTTGTTGTATACAAAATGAAAATGTATAATATATTAGATATTATTACAGTGAATGGTCACTTTGTTAGAATGCATATCATGAATGCTCATAAATTTGTTCTGCGA
>NW_023419175.1:19557-20554 GCF_002922805.2 Oryzias melastigma
CATGAATAGGGATGTCAAAATAAAAGTTTTATTCAGTGAAAATACATTATGTACTGTCTATTTTTTTTAATTTTAGACAACTTTTTTTAAACGTTTGAAAAAGTATTGATCTGTAAAATCAAAGGCTTGGTCTCCTTTGGCTGCAACGACTTAATGTGTTTGGAATGTAAAAACACCTTTCTAAAAAAAATATATTTTTAAATTATTAACTAATAAAAATGTTTTCTTCTTTTTCATATATACAATTTTTAATTTCATACTGGATTTTTTTTTAAATTTTGCATTCCAACATTTATTGTAAAGACAGTTTCATTCTTACGCAAAACTACTTGTGTCTCCTGCAACTCGAACTTCTATTGTTGAAAAGTTGAGATCACTCTATGATTTTTATTTTATTTTATTTTTTTTTAACCCCCTGCTTCACATCTTTAACAGACGACCAAAGACCTGTTGCTGGCCTTCTCCAGGGACTTCCTGAGCGGAGAGGGGATCCTCCCGCGGCACCTCGGCTACCTCGGGTTACCCGTCTCCCATGTTCAAACTCCTCTTGATGAGTTCGACTTTGCTGTAAAGAACCTAGCGGTGGATTTGAAATGCGGCATTCGTCTTGTGTGAGTGGAGTGTCGTTTATTTTTTAAGTTTGATCTCACAGAGAGAAATTCTGATGTTTTATAAGAGCAGATAAGGTGTTAAAAACACAATTTTCATTATAGTGGATCTTTGGGGATTCTCTTGTTTTCTAATAAGTTTATGATAAATCTTCAGCTTTTCTAAACACTGATTTTAGCCACTGAGTGTAGTTTAGCCTTACCCGTTTAGAGTTAGATATGCATTTTAAGATTTTTTTTCATACCATGATATCTATCTGTATAGTTACTTAAAGATAAAATTCCAGCCTGTATTAAATATTTAAAAAAATGTTGCTATTCACTATCAGGTTTTCTTATCTTCCATTTTAATCTTTATCAAAAAAGCGGCTTGACTTAGAATTGTTGGT
>NW_023419176.1:0-2482 GCF_002922805.2 Oryzias melastigma
AATATCAGGAATGGCACCCCCTCTCAGCTCATCCTCCACAGCCAGAAGTCTGACAACAGGGAAATAAAAACAAACAAAACCGGTTGAGAAAAGTAGAATTAAGAAGCCGGTGCTTTTCTGATTTGCTGTAGGATTCTGCGGCCATATGATGATATTAAGATCTTCAGATGTTTGTGTGCAGATTGAGTTCTCCTCTGTGGGGCTGAATCTGAGCTTCTGCCAGATTCAGCTGTTGAGATGAGGAATGAGTGCTAGAGATGGTGAGGAGGACTTTTATATACACTATTCCTTCACATTTTATTATATATTTATCAAAATTAATTAATTTTTTTTGTTTATTTAATACAAAACTTAAAAGATAACAGCAAGTTTTGTTATAAAATTAGAAAAAATGCCAAATGTGTCCAAATTTGACATCATCTATGATAATAAATATATATATAAGTTTGCATTCTGGGTTTTTTGTGTTTGCTCGTGAAAAAAAGGGGGTGGGGTAAAAATGGGACAGATGAGATTGTTGTGTTGTTTAGCAAAAGCAATAGATTTTAGGAGGCCTCTCAGAATTTTTTAATCTGGAGAAAAAAAGTCATGTTTAAAGTTGGCCTATAAGTATCACAAAGTACAATGCTGCCTTAAATATAATAGTAACAGTGTAAAACAAGTACTACAGTATTTTTCTTCTAATAGTTTTGTTTCTAAATGTTAGGAATCTATAATTCATTCATTCATACATCTTCCTGACCGCTATGTCCCTTTCGGGGTCGCGGGGGTGCCGGAGCCTATCCCGGCTACTGAAGGGCGAAGGCGGGATACACCCTGGACAGGTCCCCAGTCTGTCGCAGCGCATGAATCTATAATTTTATATAATTTCATTATCTATATATCTATCTTAGTCCTGTTGTGTGATTAATTTTTCTGTGCGATTAATTAATCGTGACCTGTAATTAATTAATCTAATTAAGCTATTTTTAATCACAATTAATTTTAACCTAATAACTGATGTTAAAAACTTCATTTTGAGATATTTTCCTTTTAATATATGACATTATAGTGCCATAAAACATTAAATTACAAACTAAAAAACTGGCTTTATAAAGTTTTCCTAATATAAAGGACCTTAATCCACCAACAAGGAATATTATTTTTCAATACTGAACAATTAAAGTAGAAAACACAAGAACAAAAGATCCACTCCAGAGGCATAAATATGGCATTTAACATATAAAAACAGTAGGAAACCCTTTCCTTGGCTTTACAAAAATACTGAACACAAACTCCCTTTTAGTAACATAATTTTATTCTGCTGTTTACTGTGTGATGCTTGTAGCCCTTAAAGTTTATGATAACAAACACTTGTGGGGTTTTACACTATACATAATAGATAAGAGTTGTGGCATTGTAGGCTTGGTTGCGTTAGTTGTGTAAAGAACTAAAAAGTCGCACATTGACGACATCACAGCAGCAACGCAGCTTTACACAGACACCAAAACACACACTGTAAGATGTTAAAATAAGTTAAAATAAAATGTGCATGCCAGTAAACAGTTTGTTTGTTTTTATACTTGAGAACACGACAATAGTTAGAGATTAAAAAAGTGCTAAAAAAAAACAATTCATTTGTCTTTATTAACTAATCGCAATTGACAGGATACTTTGACACCACTACACACGTATACCATTTGGCTAGGTAGGTTTTTTTCACTATAACATAAGAACGACCAAGTACCATGACAGTGCTACTGTGTTACGTAGAACAATGCTCCGCTTATTCGCGGTTTCACGTATTCGCAGATTTCTTTTAAGTCATGTGACTCTTCAGGTTCATCACATAAACTTTGACAACTAAAGACAATTGTATAAAATTTTTGGAAGCGCTGCGGTACTGAGGTGTATCTCCGCTACACCTCCATGCAGGGCCTTTCCTCATGCCCCGCTTGGAGAAATGGGATCAGCTGACACAGAGTCGGCAGAAAAAAATCCTGATATGCTGAAGAAGATAATCTCGCAGGATGATTATCATCCGGAGGAGATGTTTATTATGGATGAAACCACGCGCTCTTGGTTTGAAGGCACAGAGAGATGAACTGACACTCCTTAAGTACCCTGCTGTACAGTATTTGGTTCTGTATTAAAAAAACTCTTTAGGTTGGGCAATACTCCAATGTTCTTAAGTAAATGTTTTATATGATCAGAAGGGTTTTTTATGAATATGGATCTGAAATGGACAATCTTCGGCCACATGAATGTGTGTGTGTGTGTGTGTGTGTGTATGTCTTCATTTTCACAGATTTCGCGTTTTCGCGGATGTCTTAGGTTCCTAACACCCACTAATAGGGGGGGATGGTGTACTGCCCGCATTGCCGATGGTTATTCTGTTGTTTTTATGGAATTACTTTTGTTTTTTGAAGTGTTGTTTTTTTTTATGTTATTTTATTTTATATATATAAATAAACAAATAATCACACTTATATGTTATTTTACC
>NW_023419176.1:2563-3255 GCF_002922805.2 Oryzias melastigma
AAATGTAAATAGTATGTTTTTCAAAGTATTTAACTATTTTCCAATGTAATTTACCTTTGCTTTGCAAGCTGTTAAAGCTGCTGTGGAACGTTAAAATTGGATTTACCAAAATTCTAATAGGCATGAGAATAATATGATCAGTCTAACTGTTGTGATGTAAAAATTCAAAGACGTTGATGCTTAAATAATTTAATTTCAAGGTTAACAGAAGCTGCAAAGATTATGAAAAAAGCTCTGTAAATGCACAATAGCTTAAATATCCATTAAAAAAGATTCATGTTCCTCTATTTAGTTAAAGGTTAAAGAAAAATAAAATGTTTCTGCTAATTTCTCTTTTATATTAATTATCACAGAAATCTGTGACACTTTTATTTTAAAACATTTTACTATCAAAATATAGATAAAGATGAGGGGATTTAACAATATTTTAAACTAAAATGCTTGAAAATTAAATTATTTCACATTAAATCTGGATAATTGCAGTTGTTTGTTCCACTGCAATCTTTATTTTAAAACTGGTAAAAGCTCTGACAAGATATACTTAAAATAAAGATATTTGAATTTCTAAAATGAATATATATGTGCAAATTTTTATCCAGAACAGTATCATAATTATTGATTCTGACAGAGATGGTACATGTCTTTCAATCCAGAATTTTTTATTTATCTACTATTAAAACATAAAAAAACGT
>NW_023419177.1:0-1549 GCF_002922805.2 Oryzias melastigma
AGCCATGCAGTCAACCTGCTGGATGTGGTAGGAGCAGATCGATCTAAAGAGTGTTAGGAATGAGAAGCAATTGTGTTTAGTTGAAAAGACATACCCAAAAAAACTAAACAAAAGCCTGCAATTGTTTCTAAGAGAACTCACAAACTTTGAGGAGGTAAAAAGTTAAAGCAAGTTGGAAAGTAGGTGAAGAGGCAGATTTAGTCTGATTTATATGCAGATCACAGGAGCATGTGGGGCCAAAAAAGTAAATAAAAGAAGCTTGAGCCTTTCAGTGTCAGAAGAAACCATATTCCTTTTTGGGAATCAGTGTTTAAAAACTTCTTGTATTCACATTTTCTGCAGGATTTTGACTGACTGTTCATGAGCTAGCTTGAGTTCATGAAGAAAAAGAAGGACCTATTGAATGAAAACTGATCTTCAAGCTGAAGGGATTTCTGAAATGTCCCACTGCATGGAGAACATTAACAGTTAGTCTATAAATATTTTTTACAAACTAAGAAAAATCTTCTGTCTTGCAGATTAAAGTGCTATAGATCCTATGTAGATTGACTAGGTAAACCATGGCGGTTCACTTTGTCACCACAAGGTGGCTTTCAGATTAAACAGCCCAACTTTGCAAAGACTTTACTGGGACAATGGATCGAAAACATTCATATAAATTAGAATTTCTGTTTATAAACCTCTATCTCTTTAATTAAAATGCCATAGTTATGTCCAAACATGCCATAGCTGTGAAGTCTAGAGCTCTTCAAAGACTCCCCTGGACATTAGAGAAGCAACAATATTCAATATAAAAACAAACCATTCAATTCGTGTTCGACAATTCAATACAACATTTTTCATTATACACATTGTATTTATTCAGTACCAGTTTGAGGTGCCTTAAGCATGTCTGCTGCAAAAAATCCTCACCCACTCCCCCCCTCCCTGCCATGAACTACCTTTACCCTCCTATGGTAGATGGATAACAAAGGTTTTAGCTAATTGCTAAAAACAACCAAGATACTTATTTTCTTTGTAACAAAATGTAAAGGTGTGTGAATAAAAGACTGACATTTAAGGAATACTACACTTTACTTGTGTTGCCATTGTTTATTTGGACTTCAAAGTAAGTCAGTTCTAAATATTTTAATATTAATTTAATATTTGTAATATTAATATTTATTTTGAATGTGATTCTGCAATAAGAGCCAAGAACTGTACACTTGAAACATAATCTGACTTTTTGTTTTGGTTTTGGTTTTTCTCTTTGCAAAATAATTCATCATCTGTGGATTAGTAGGATTTCAAGGTTTATTTTTCTCACTGAATACATATCAAACTGTGACGCTCATTTGGAGTTCAAGGAACCGGAAAGCAGGCTTCAAATCAACCCATGCAAACCAGAAAGTCAACTGCTGTAATATATGAAAACAGATTGATATTTTACAAAGGTGTAAAAGAAGGTTGTGCATGTTTATCTTGTGTGTTTCACTGTGTTTTTATCAGCATCTTGTTGATGTTTAAATCTCATGAATCACCTAGTTCATTTGCTTTTCATCTCCAGCCG
>NW_023419177.1:2193-3254 GCF_002922805.2 Oryzias melastigma
CCCAACTATAGAAAAACAACATAAAGATTTTGGGCTCTGTTTTTTGTTGGGATGATTATTCTCTCTTTTTTTCCAATTTAAAAATGTTGCCACAGTCAACACAACCTTCCTTAGTATGATAGCTTGATTTTTTTCTAAAAAGGCTATTGATGTTTAGAGTTGGGCCAATTCATCTTCACACAGTGAACATACTGTTAATACATTTGATGGGAGACTGTGATCACTTCTTTATACAGGTCTCAGTTCTCTTGTTTGGTGTGAAACAGCATTTGCATGAGTGTAGCTACACCTACACACTTGTTAGTCCTGACTAAGTGTCCGAGAATAAAAACGGTTCATTTTAAATGAACTGAAAGAGCCAGGTGTGAATCAAACCAAACGAGACAGGTGTGAACTAAACTGAACCAAACCAAACCAGATAAGAGAGGTGTGAACCAAACCAAACAAAACAGCTGTGAACTGAACTAAACCAAATGATACAGGTGTGAACTAAACCAAATGATACAGGTTTGAACCAAAGCAAACAATACAGTTGTGAACTGAACTAAACCGAATGAGACAGGTGTGAACCAAACCAAACAAAACAGCTGTGAACTAAACTAAACCAAATGATACAGGTGTGAACTAAACCAAATGATACAGGTGTGAACCAAAGCAAACAATACAGTTGTGAACTGAACTAAACCGAATGAGACAGGTGTGAACCAAACCAAACGATACAGTTGTGAACTGAACTAAACCAAATGAGACAGGTGTGAACCAAACCCAATGAGACAGGTGTAAACCACACCAAAATGAAGGAGACGGATGTGAACTAAACCAAATGATACAGGTGTGAGCCACACAAAATCAAAGGAGACAGGTGTGAACCAAACCAAACAAAACAGTTGTGAACTGAACTAAACCAAATGAGACAGGTGTGAACCAAACCAAACGATACAGTTGTGAACTGAACTAAACCGAATGAGACAGATGTGAACCACACCAAAATGAAGGAGACGGGTGTGAACTAAACCAAATGATACAGGTGTGAACTTAACCAAACGATACAGTTGTGAACT
>NW_023419178.1:0-1325 GCF_002922805.2 Oryzias melastigma
TGTTGTTGAGTGAAGTTGTGTAACATGCAGACAGAAGGGAAGACGACCTGAGACATTCATCAGGTTTGTTTTCTGATCTTAAATATGGATGGACCGACGGATGGATGGGTATTGTGTGTGTTTAAGTGGAGTCGTGTGGAATATCAGAGCAATGGGTGGATGAATGTGTCATTGGATGGCGGACAGGTCCGGTCAGGAGACGGGTCCGGTCAGAGAACCCACAGACTGCTGTTTTGCCTGATAAGCAGCCAGTTCTTTGGATGATGCAAAACCAGCTCACAAAACCTGAATATTTCCACACAAAATTTAAAGATCAACCATTTTAAACCAGGTTTACAAAGGTAAATATGAACACTTGTTGTTTTGAAAGTAGCCTACTGAAAACAACAGTGTATCATATGAATAAAGGACAAACACAAATAAAGTTCTATTTATTTATCTGTCCATCCTCTTAGTAGGGAAATAAATGATATTTACTACAATAAGAGATTTATTGGACAACATGTGATTACATCACAACAACTTCTACAAAACACTTTGTTTCTATAGAAACAACTTAAAAAATTCTGGTAATAAACATCCATCTTGTAACGGTAATGTTATCATGAAATAATAGAACATAAGCAAGAAATTATAGTATAATTATAGCAATTATAGTTTATCAGTACCAAACAATGGACTGAGAGAAAATCTCACAAAAGTAAAAAACAAAAAAAACCTCACAACCAAACTCTCGTGCTGTCCTCTGCTGAACCATGGCGATCCACCAGAACCAGAACATTTAGACCAGTTCCTGCTTCAGAGACCAATGACTTTGGTGGAAATGTCTGTAAAAGTCTGATGAGGAAAATCAAAACTATTTAAAATAAACTCTTAAACATTTGACTTTAATGATTATTCCTGAAGGCTTCTTCTTCAGGAAAAACAATGAAATAATCCTGATCTGAAGGTTTTGAAAGTTCCAAGACAAAAATTACTTTACCCCAGGGGTATTCAAATCCAATGGACGGTTGGTTGGAAAACATGTAGGACACCGGCCCTCGAGGCCTGGATTTGAATACCCCTGCTTTACACCAACAATAAATATTTACAGTCTACTTTATTTTTCTCAAGTTCTTTAGTTTCAAAGTGAAACATCTTTGAAACCGATTTGTCTTGATTGATGCATTTGAGAAACCTTCACTTTACTTTACCACCAAAATGCCCATTTCTCCTTTCTTAAGTCTGAAGTCAGACATTTAGATCTAGTGTAAATATGTCTATGATTAGTTAGTGCTGCACTTTTTCTTCTGTGTCATCATCTCTCTCCTCTGTAGAAAGAGCAC
>NW_023419178.1:2090-3248 GCF_002922805.2 Oryzias melastigma
ATACTTAAACACAAATTCTGCTCCGGAAAAATCCTTTATTTACTTTGTCCTTTATTTGTTTACAACCTTATAGACTTTACATCTTAGGCACACCTGTTTAACTGCTCGTTAACGCACATCTCTAATCAACCATTGCAATTAGTTATGTAACCATGGTCTAGATCAGGGGTCAAAGTCAAGGCCCGGGGGCCGGATCAGGCCCTCCAGGTAATTCTATCCGGCCCTCCAGATCATTTTATTTAATTGTTATTAATGGCCCGATGTTATCTTGCTCTTATTTCTAACTTGTGTAATTTTGACAGAATAAAGTAAAATGTTGAAACTGTTAGTAGATCTAAAGTATCACCAACGTTTGTAGGAGAAACAGAACATCAAACAAACTCCTTTGATTTATTTGGATTCATAAGAAAATCTTTAAATCTGTTGACCTATGATGATGATGATGATGATGATGATGACCCTTTTCTTCATCAGGTGGGCGGAGTCACCCTGGGACGGAACTTTATTCCTTTTCTCCACAACAGAACCACTAAAGACGGATCTATTCCTTTTCAAGATCAAATCTGTTTTTATCTGATTTAATTGATCATTTAAACGAGTGACTTTAAGCTGAAAGAACTATATGGACTTTAAATGGACAAAGTTCAGGTTCGGGTTCTGGTCTTTGGTTCTGTCAGTTTGGAGGTCACTTTGAGTTAAACATGTCATGTTTTTATTCAGATTTATGTGTTAAAAATAGTTTTATTTCCATAAGGATTCATGTTTTCCAAAATAAAAGTATCAAATTTGACAGTTAAACGAATAAACAGCTAGAAATGTGATTAATAAAGACTTAACCACTGATGTCATGTGACTAACAATGACTGTAAAGAAGTATGGTCTCAGACTCTGGGATCGGACTCTTAAACATCAGAGGAAGTTAGAGAATTCTGCTGAGTCAGCTTCAGCAGAACCTCCTCTGACGGCTGCAGGATTTCTGCTTCGCCTGATTTGAATCATCATCATCTGAGCTCCACAGATCATTTGAATCAAGTCAAATCTCCACCTCAGCCTGAACAAACACATCAGTGATGGTTTTTGGAGGAGCTCCTCTCCATTTACGAGGTTCAGGAGGGATGAGCAGAATAGAGAAAAATAAACATCTAGAACAACGTTCTG
>NW_023419179.1:0-1560 GCF_002922805.2 Oryzias melastigma
TTTTTGTTTGAAGAAAAGTGTAAGTAAGGAAACAGAAGAATAAAAGAAATCAGCGTTTAACAGACAAAAACCAGGAGTCCTTAGTACAAACATAAATCCCTTTGACAGTTGTTTTCACACAGTACAGCAATAATGGATAATATTTAGGCAACTGGCTGTCTAATGTTAAGAGGATGGCGCTAATAAAGGTTCTCAAATTATGGATTCACATTTTTTTTAATTATATTTAGAAAATCCCTATTTTATTACTGTTTTTTTTCTTTTTGCATTTAACAGTTCCACCTTAAAACTCAGACGACTGAAATTAGCATGTGATTTTTTTTAGCCTTTTCTTTGACAGTTGTGGAATATCTCACATTTTGATAGTTCCTACACAAAATCTTGTGTGCAAATACAGTCTAAAGCAGCTGAAGATATTTTTACAGAGGATGAAGATAAACTATTAAAGTCGAGGACAACTGGAGGCAAAAAACAAACAAACAAACAAACAAAAAAAAACAATCCACAGTTGGACGACCACTTCAGCCTCAAAAATGAAAATACTGTGTGAAATTAGACTAGTCCATGACTTGAAAAGGGTTGGAGACCTCTGCTTTACAGAGTATACACACAGGCTAACATTAACACTCAGTTAAAACAATTTAGCCTTTTTAAAATAATTATGGCTGAACTAGATGATGTCAATAGTTCGTATTTTGATATATTTATATTTAATATATTTCATTAAATCAAGTAGGCTTGCACAATAAATCAAACATTTATCAACATCTTGATATCAGTTTGTGTGATACGTGTATCGCAAGAGCCCAATAAATGGTTACTTTAAATGTTCACACACATGCACAGACAGACAAACAAACCATTGTTTTTAAAAGCCCAAGCACACAGTACCTTCATTGTTCTTAATTATTGTCTGCATTACCTTTGACCAGTACTATCAGAAAACGACATTCTTGTTCTTTTGTGTTTCCCTGACATACAAGTTCTTACATGTCTCTTATTGAGATAACCTGCAGTATATTTTCTGTTCACTTTTACTTAAAACTGTTGCAGTGAAATGAAAATTATGTATTTGTTGTTTTTCTTTGTTTATGTATCACAAGTGATATCGTCACTGATCACTAATACCGCACATAGCAAGTTTTTTTTCCATATACAGTCCTAATACCAACCATTTTTGATAGCGTGTACTTTTGGTTCTTTCTTTATGGCTCCAGACAATCTTGCCTCTATAGTTTGCAATTTCTTTATTAAATTATTTGGAAAATTATGAATATAACCTAAAAAAGAAACTGCAAATTTTTTTTTATCATATTAGGTTGTAGTAATAACGTTACATGTTAAATGCAAAACACATCTAATTGTTAGCAATTATGACATATTCCAACACATACAAAACAACAAACAAACAAGAAGCTCTAGTTTTTATAGAAACAAGAGAAAAGACAGGCTCCTCTTTATCTGATTTCCATGAGGAAAACCCAATTTTGTCATGTCATCCTGGGTCTGCAGTTTGAGTCCGGTCCGCAGGGGTTACATTAGGGTAATAACATTACTGCA
>NW_023419179.1:2664-3248 GCF_002922805.2 Oryzias melastigma
CTATACTATACTATACTATACTATACTATACTATACTATACTATACTATACTATACTATACTATACTATACTATACTATATCCCACCACACTATACAATACTGTACTAAACTGCACCACACAACACCATACTATACTGTGCTGTACTGTACTATGCTGTACCCCACAGCATTATGCAGTACTTTTACACCGTAATGTTCCGCACTAGGCTATCTTATACAACATCATACTGTACAGATCTGCAATATACTATGGTTACACCATGCTATACTGCATTCTGCACCCACTATGTATTATGGCCCTGTTCTTTTTAATGAGAACATATTCAGTCCCAGATACACATACACACACATCTAAGTACACATAAAGAATATATCTATATCGGAACAAACACCTGGAATCATCCAACACATAATCTCATCTGTCATGTGAAAATATTCTTTTGGTTCCATTTAAATCTTATTCCACAATTCCTCCTATTTCAAATTTAATTTAAGAAATTGTTACTGATACATCATAGTTTATTGGGTTATTAACCATGTTAGGAATAAAAATGTAAGACTCTCTTCAAGGTGAATAAAAACA
>NW_023419180.1:0-1309 GCF_002922805.2 Oryzias melastigma
AAAACAGATGGATTCCACGCAGGTGATGCTTTAAAGAAGCTTCATACTAAATGTCATATGTGTGGTAATATGTTTTACTGACATGCTATAATGAGACTACAGAATGTGTTCATTTTTAACTACTAATTTACTACTTGTAATGTATTTGCTGTAATTATTGGCTCCTGTCACAGCAGAGGAAACTTGACTCTAACCAAGTTGCATACCTTCATACTTTAGTCTGATTTCTGAAAGTGAAACAGGACAAAAATGTGCCACAGGCTATCATGTAGCAGACTGAATGGTTTTTGTTAAGTAAAGCATGCCTAGAGCTGCACGGTAATTAGTCTAGTCTTATTTTCCCTTTTAAATACCTCTCCAACTCTTTTGTTTTCTATTGTGAAATGAATCCCAGTGGTCTTTTAATTGATGACTATGTAGTTTTTTTATGCCAAAATCAAAAATCTTGTGTTGTGTTGTAAGACATTTTCTGCAGAGCAGCAGGAGCTCATTGGAAATTCACCTCTGATTTGAAGGTGGGACTGTTGGAGCAGAAGTTAGCTGCTCTAATTTTACCATCAGTTCTTTGTTTACATGTTTTCCCTCTAGATTACAGCACCTCGCAAGCAATATTATACAGTTATCAAGACAAAATCAAATAGCTTTTGTCCTTTTTGCCTCTGGGTTGTGTGCAGGAATGTTGGCGCATAAGCAACCCTTCTTAGATATTAGGGCTGCCACGATCAGTCGACTAATCGATGACTAATCGACTATTAAAATAGTCGACGACTAATTTAATAGTACTGTACTGTATATTATATTGAGTCAGAATCTAGAAAAGTTAAAGTTACGAGCGTTCAGCACCAAAAAATGCACTTTATTCATTATTTGAGTCAGTGACACCACAATTTTATCTTTTTGAAAAACAGTTTCTTGTTTCAGATGCCAACCTCATTAGAGAGATAAGGAATTTAATTTCCATCAAACTCCTTTTGACAGGTGGCGTTTGACCCTATATACCCTATACATATAAAATTGAATGATAATCGACTATTAAAATAATCGTTTGTGGCAGCAGGTTTTTGTCTCCCCATGATCCATCATGTTTAAATAAATAAATACTCATAAATTCAGTTTTAAACTTAATTTATGTCCTTCATTATTAGAAAAATGCTACAAGAACTTGTTAAAAACACCAAAAACATGATTTTCCTTTCAGTGGGTCTTTACAGCAAATTCCTGCAGTTGTTTAAAAGCATTCATTCTACTTTCTGTCTTTCAGTGTTTTTTTGCTTAGCTTCCTTTAAAATAATATATAGACTAATATTTT
>NW_023419180.1:2325-3246 GCF_002922805.2 Oryzias melastigma
AGGAGAAAAGCCGATTTATAATTCAATGTTTTTGCAGGAAATCAACTTTAATAAATCACAAAATGTCCTTTGAAAGAAACTGACAGTTATTGTAAAAGGAAACAAGAAAACAAGTAAATTCTCTGTGGAAAAAAAAACAATTTGAATGAATCAGAAAGTGACAGCTTTTGAATTATAATACATGTATCACATTTGCTATCGCTCAAAAAGAAGACTTCCTCTTTCCTTCATTCAGAGGCAGGTTTTCTCCATCCCGATCTCAGGACTTCCTGTCCCACATATTTCGCATGATTTTGTGCTCCAACACACCAAACTCGGTTCATCTGATTGTGATCCATTGTCATTTTAAAGTATCCTGGACATCAATGGGCTGTAAAAGTTTAATTTGTTTACAGCTTTTAGGAGGTTTTTTCTATGAATCTTCAAGTTTGCGTTGCTTTTGCTCGGATTTTGTAAAATTTAGTCACTTTTTAATTCATGTCAGTATGACTTGAAGTGGTTCTCTATATACAGTCAGTGAGTTCAGCTGCCGTCCTCCAGAGTGGACTGATGTAGCAAAAACATCCAAACTTGGTTAATTTTGAATGATCCGATTCGATTCATTGACCAAAAATTGACCCAGGACATCTTTAACCATAAATTCAACAGTGTGACTCAGAGATAAATGCCTGGACACTGAACAGTGCAGATGAAGTTTTCCAGATTCCTTGTATTTCTTGCCAGATGATCAAGTGTAAATTAAATATGTGTACAAACAAACAAGTAAACAAGAATTAATGGCAAATTCATAAACGTTTTAGTTTCACAAAGGTCAGCCCACTGTTGTTTTTTCACATCAAAATAATGCACACACTGTGGTCACATGTTTGTCTTTGGTAAATTCAAAGTGTTTTCCACACATTGGACTGTAATGATTGCTTG
>NW_023419181.1:0-1230 GCF_002922805.2 Oryzias melastigma
AATTTGTGATATTGGGCTATATAAATAGAATTGAATTGAATTGAATTGAATTGAAATTGGTGTTCTGCTGTCAAAAAATGCAATTAGATTATTTTAAACCACTTGCTTGGACTCAAAACTAAGCATTTCGTGTTGATTCACGACCAAATATGTAACACAACCCAAGAAAAGAGTAAACAGACGTTTGCTGGATCTGAAAGGGATGTTTTAGAGGGAAAAATTAAGTCAAAAGGTTCCTCTATCATAAATTTCCATCTCTGTATATATCTAGAGTAATCTTTACAGATTAGAGAAATCCATGAGGGGATCAAATCAGCGACACTGAAACTGTCAAAAGTCGCTAAAGCCAAAATAAAATCTGAATCACGTTATCTCAGGCGTGAGTGACTGCAAGATAAGATTGGACCGTGTGAAAACGATTACCCATCATTCCCACATGTTTCGTTGTGATTGATCATTGATCCTCTGACCTCAAACCACAAAAACAACTGCAGAAATTCTCTGGATCTTGCATGCATCTAACCCTCTGAAGGCATAATTTTCCTGCGTCCTTCATAACCTCATCAGGCTGAATAATTACTGCAGTTCAAATCACCTGGAGGTGTGATGTGTCCTTTATCTCTTTTGCACTAGATTTCTTTCGGTTTTGGCTTCTTCTCTCCCTGAAAGCGAGCATCCTTTTGAACTAATGAGGCAGGAGCGAAAGACATACTCTGCCTTTGGACTGCCTTACAGCCCAGACACCTCCCTCCTCTAAACGAGCAGCAGAGGGCTTCGGCCTGCGTAGAACAAGGACAATCCAGGACTGGAGAGTTCCACCGAGAAGAAAATAAAAAATATTCTGCATTAAGATGTGACCCTGTGTTTAAGGCACCACAAGATGTCAAGAAAATAAAGTAATAAAGTGTTCCTTTTAAGTGGCCAAACACCCTTCACTGTTATATGAAAGGATTGGTAACCATTGGGATAAAGGCTTTGAGTAGCGGGATAGCAAAAAGAGTGCAGCAAGTCTGTAAGCAACTTTAAAGGTCCACTCACAACTCTGAAAGTCTGCATAAAATCTACCTTTCACTTGCGAACATCAGTAAATAAATATCAGCAACTGATTTGAATGACTTCCTTCCATGGATGGATTGAATTTGATTTAACTTATCTTAATTTAAAAATATAAAGTACAGCCCATGACCTGAATAAAGAGATTTTCTAAGATCACAATCTGGGTCAATACTC
>NW_023419181.1:2666-3246 GCF_002922805.2 Oryzias melastigma
TGTGCTTTCTTTGTTGCTTTTTCATGGTGTCTCTTCCCTTTTCTCCAGCAGTGACTGCAGTGATTTATGGGTAAAATATGTGTCACAGGTATGAGTCCTTCAAAGCTTTATTAACTAACCAGAGTATTTTCAGGGCTTTTCTTTAAGGCAGCAGCCTGGTTCAGGTGCTATGACGCTGCAGCTATTAAAACAAAAGAATAGCGAAAGCTCTGTCACTGTATATACAAAGCATGTATAGAATAGTCTCCTAGTGATAAGGTTATGTAGAATCAGGTGTCATCAGCATATGTCTGCACATATTGCAGCATAAATACCAGGCATTATACAAAGACTTGCTGAGACTGGTTCAACTGTTAACTTAAAGATGTAAAGATATCTGTGATAAGCTGTGATATAGATTATATGTCAATGACTTCCTAACTCAGAAGACTTTAGAACTGCTTTTTTAAAAGGAAAACATAAGAATTCTCAAAAAATAGCGCCAGAATTTTCCAGAAACTCAGGTTTTACAGTCGGTGTTTGCCTTCATTCCCGTACAAGAACCAGAGGATGTCTCGCTGTGAGGCCAAAGTGCCAACCA
>NW_023419182.1:0-2934 GCF_002922805.2 Oryzias melastigma
AACCACATGCTTTCAAAGGGTGTCCTAATTTTTTCACATGACTGTATAACTTAAGAAGGGATTCCAAGTGGTATAAAAGTCTTATGTACAACCTCTTGTAGAAAAACAAATTTTCTCCAAAACCAAAAAATGTCAACCACGATCATTCTAATCAAATGATGTAATAAACAGCAGGAGAACAAGTTGTTATGCACCAAGATGCTGAATATTCACCACCGGGTAAAAAAACGCAAGACCATTAAAGCATCACAGCACAAACAAAAAGATGAGAAGCTACAGTTTTGATCATAAAATTGGAATAAATTAATAAAATGGGATCTTAATTCTTGACATGCATGGCCTTAAAAAAGCTTAAATCCAAATTGAAGAAACTTGTTAGATCCCTGCAAATATAACTCATTAAATGTCTTTAATAATAAATGTCTATTACCACTTGAGGGTTTGGATATCAGTCAAGAGTCATATTCTACGTCCAGTAGTTTTAGTTCATACAGTTTAAATTTTAGAATTTTTTTGTCTGTTTTTTTTTCAGACGAATGAGAGGCAGAGGTCGTGGATGGAGGGGGAGGGGATTCAGAGGACGACATCAACCGCGTCCAGCGAACTGGAAGACTCCAGAGAACCCCAAACCCCTCAACCAGGTATCCCAGGAGGGGGATCCATTAGGAGTCTTGGCCAGTGGTGACCATGGTAGGTGGAAACTGGTTAATTTTCACACAAATTGATGAACTAATTAAAGGGAGGGTTTAAATGAAATCAAGATTTCACCGATGTGCTTGTTGTCTGATTCCAGATTCAGACAAAGAGGACAAAGACCGGAAGGCCCTGGTTGTGGCCCCTAAACAGATGAGCTCGGCTCTTGGCTCCCTGATGTCCAACTACGGCTCCATGAGTGAGAGTGAAAGTGGTGATGAACCAGAGGGTAAGCTGGTGTTTCTATAACAACTACCGTACACACCGGTTTCTAGTTGTATTTTGGAAGACTTCCTTTTTATTATACTTTAAATAGTGGAATTTTTCAGGTTTTAACAGGTTGAACCACCCCGCATTTTTACGAAGAATCAATTTTCTCCTAAATTGATCAAGTATTATTTTTTCTTTTTGTATGCACTCCTAAGTTTAAAGTCACACACCAATCATCTTTTGATTAATTCTAAAATCATTCCCAGTGGTCTTTTAATTAGGATTTTTCCGTTTCTACTAACATTTTTAAAAATCTTTTTCTGGGATATAGTTTCGGCATGAGTTAACTAATAATTCGCCTCTGAGTTGTGAGTCAAAGAAGAAAGGGTGATGTGTCCCAGAAACTGCAGAAACTAAATGTTTCTAAAGGAAAAAAATATTTTGAATATTTTGCTTGTTGCTTAATTACTAGCTAAGCTCCAAAATAGCCCAAAATTCCTCAATAAGCTAAATTTGTAAAAAAAACGTTAGCATGTTGCTAAAATACAAGCTAAACTCCAAATTAACATAAAAAACTCAGTAGAGGCCAAACTAGCCCCCCAAAAGCTAGTTTTTAGCTACAAGCCAAACGCCAACATAACCCAAAGTTTCTTGGTAAAATAAATTTGTCAAAAACGTTAGCATGTTGCTAAAATACAAGTTAAACTCAAAATTAACATAAAAAAGCTTAATAGAGGCTAAACTAGCCCATAAAAAGCTAATTTTAGCAACAAGCCAAACTCCAACTTAGCCAAAAATTTCTTGGTAAAATAAATTAATCAAAAAAGTTAGCATGTTGCTAAAATATTAGGCAAACTTCCTTTTTCTTGAAAATCACTATAAAAGATAAAACACATCCAATTAATTTATTTAAAGGTTTGTCACTAATCTACTTAAAATTTTAAAATGTGAAGACTTTTTCATCGTTTTCCTTAGGGCATATTTTGCCCTATATATTTTAAAAACTACAAAGTTTATAAATACCAAAACTACAAGCAGTAATGTCCTCAACGAGCTGGAAGTTTTGATGCCAAGATTGCTGAAATTGCTGAAAGTGTGATAATGAAAAATGCTAATCAAGTAATCCTTACTTAAAATATTACTATTATTATTCTATTATTTTATTTTTCTTCAGCCAGAGAGCCACCATGGTGAGATAAAAGAGCCACATGTGGGTCTGGAGCCGCAGGTTGAGGACCTCTGGTCTAATGAGAGGTCTGAGAATCTCATCTCAGTAGTTAATGGCAGTCAGGCTACCGCTATTACCTCTAATGCTATCCCGAACCATTACTGACCTGCTGCCAGTCATGTTGAACGATGTTGCAGCAGCTGAACGTTCTCCATGACGTATCCAGACGCTGTCACGTCTGTCACATGTGCTCAGTGTGAACCTGCTTTTATCTATAAAGACCACAGGGCACCACTGGAAAACTAAGGAGATATTGGTCCTGATGCAGGGTTGTTGCCCTCCTCCACATCTCTTGATGTTCTGGTCTGTCTCCCTTTAGCACCTCCTCTCTGGACACTGCGCTGACAGACACAGCTAACTTTCTTGCATTGATGAGTTGCATCTGAACCACTTCTGTGGGTTGTAGACGCTGTCTCGTGGTACCGCTGGAGTGACGACACTCAAAAGTCACCAAAACATCAGGACGGAATAATTATCTGTAGAACCACTCCTTTATTGGAGCTGTCTCACTGGTCTCCTATTGTTGTCTATTCCACATGTGAACATGTAAAATTGATTGTCAGTCAGTGTTGCTTCCTGATTTATGTTTTACTCTTAGCTTTTGATTTTAAACATTTTTTTTAACCTTGTTAGCCATTAAAAAGCAATTAATTGTTTGTAGTCAAAAATATGGTTCGTAAGCCCTTTTTAACAGCTCTTTCCCCCTTTTATTATGAATTGTTTTTAATTGTGTCAAAATTACATAGGACACCAATTTCATTGTGACAAGTTAGAAAGTAATGTCTCTTACTCATCGTAACAGA
>NW_023419182.1:2983-3245 GCF_002922805.2 Oryzias melastigma
GTACCAAATCAGGGTTCTCCCTGGGTATTTAAAAGCGTTGAATTGATTAATTTTGATAATAATACCTTAAAGTCTTTATCTGAGCCCTCTTTTATTGGAGGTGTCTTACTGATTTCCTATGTGACACTGATTGTCAGTCAGTGTAGCTTTGATTCCACAGAAATCTGATTAAATTGGACGAACATTGACTTGTTTTGGTGTTCTCTTTATTTTCTTGAACAGTGTGTAGAATTGTTGAACTTTCAGACAACTTTACATGGAA
>NW_023419183.1:0-3245 GCF_002922805.2 Oryzias melastigma
AAAGTTAGAATGACAACATGTGAGTTTTTGGGTTATTTTGGCATTTAATGTTTTTTTTTAGTTTAGCTAATATTTAAGCAACATGCTAGCTATTTTGGCTAATTTAAGATTTTTAGTTTTTGAGATTATTTTGAAGTTTAGCTAATACTATAGCTACATGCTAGCTGTTTTGTCTAGTTTAGGATTTTAATCAGTGTTTTAGGCTAATTTGGCATTTAGCTAATATTTCAGCTACATGCTAACTATTTTGGCTAATTTAAGATTTTTCATTTTTTTCAGGCTAATTTGGAGTTTAGCTAATATTATAGCTACATGCTAGCTATTTTGTCTAGTTTAGGGTTTTTTTCAGTTTTTTGGGCTAATTTGGCATTTAGCTAATAGTTTAGCTGACTATCAGCTTCAGCGTTTTCAGCTATTAGCTGCTAGCTATTTTCTATCAACTTTAGCTATCAATTTCTGCATCTTCAACTATCAGCACTAGCACCTTTAGCGGCCACATTCAGCTCACAGCGTTCACACTAGCATTATCACAGGTAATGCTATATATCTAGTTTTTAGTTAGTTTAAAGCTAATGATGGTTAAGATGTGTGCTCTACGTCCAGTTTGCGCACAACCCGATTAGTCAACTAATCAGAAAAAATAACCGATGATTAGTCGACTATTAAAATAATTGGCCCAGTCATAAAGAGAAAAAATATGATGTTGGGGGGGAAACAAATAAGTTTCTTGCCCATTCTTGTGGCGAGTTATAGGTATTTAAAGAAATGGCTGCAATGTGGGATTCTGCCACTAGGGGGAGCAAAAAGTAAAAAAGAGATACCGGCCTAACAAGAAATGAAGATAAAAAAAGCATTTGTTTGCAAGGGTGTGCCACGTTTGGCTTCTAAGCTATTCTTTCTTATTTATTTTTTTTATTCAATTAACCCTAATCCTTCTCAAGAAAACAGCAGCTTGTTTACAATGGGCAAGGCATGATGGGACAAAATTAGCCATGGCTAAAGATCTAAACGGCGATGAGCATAAGACTGTTATGAATTGATGTCTATCAGATGTATGAGGCATATCTATAGCTGTAAACATCAAAACAGCCATGGTTTAGATACCCAATAGATATGTTCGTGTCTAGTTGGTTCTTAATGATTCATTAATGAACAAAAGTCCAAATACTTCCGTACGAAGCCTCATTATTTCTGCTCTTCTGATGACTTTGCTCTCAAGGGAGTTTATATTCCTAAAACTGCAGATTTCTGTGAGATTAAAGCAACTTTTAACACTTTTCTTCTGGGTTTCGGTTCAATTGTTCGCTCTGGTATTTCCTGAATTCCTCATTTCAAGCCCTTTAAAGTCTGGATCATAAAAAAAAATAAAATAAAATTGTGAGGGTATAAAACGCCAAGAGGGCTGCCATAAAAACAGCATGAACTAATGTAAAAAATAGGATAAGATTGGAAAAATGAAAGCCATGCAGAAGAGTGGTCACTACACAGCTTCTTTCTGTCGTTGGAATGTGGTATTAAAAAAACGTAGTTTCATTAATATGGTCAAACAGACCCAGTTTTGAGATTTTAGGATATTTCAGAACGTTTGCTCTGCAGAGAATGTGCAAAATGTGACAAAATTGGTACAAAACAATGCAATGACTGTGTGTAAATGAAGAGACCAGAACGTTTCACTGATCGCGTTTCCTTTTTGAGACTGATTCAATCTTTGTGTCAACATCTAGAAAAAGTTTAAAAACATTTCCATTAAAAAAAACCCAACCTGAGTTATTGCAGGATGGATTCTTGGTGTTCAAGTAATGCTATCTGAAATACAAAATTTGTGTAGTAATTTCCTTTTCAGCTTATGTTGAACGGGGAATAGGATGTGAGGTTTCCCCTTCATCACAACACTCAAAACTGGAAGTTACTGCCATAAAGCACTTTCAAAATAAAACACTTCTGGATTTTTTCAGAATAAAGGTATTCAAACAGCATTGGTGCTTTTGATAATACATTTTGTCGTTATCAGACAAACTGAAATCCTATAAACCTAAATTATAACAACGTTGTCATTTCAACTGTTAATAAGTTACAACAAAATGTTCTCTGGTAACTTGATGGTGGACTTGGTTAGTCATTGCTTAGTCTGTCGGTAATCTTCTAATCCGCATGTTACGCAAACTGTTTTTTTGTTGGAACACACAGAGACAGAGATACACACAGAGAGTCAAAATACTCTTTTTAATCCTTGGATTTCGGGGAGAATACCAAGTCTTTCTGAGTCAGAGGGCTAAAGTCAGAGTCAATTACGAGTTATTGTTAAGAAAGTCCAAGTAAAGTCACAAGTTACTGGTTTTGAAGTCCAAGTCAAGCCTTTATTCTTCAAATTGTCGAGATTGACTCGTGTCCAAGTCACATGACTCGAGCCCAAGTCATTTGACTTGAGTCCAAGTCATCTGACTCGAGTCCACACCTCTGGTAAAATCTCTGATCAGGATTAACAATCCTGCTTTTTAGGGGTGAAGATTGGCGAGAATCTGGCGATCCCATACAATCTGTATCGCGATGGACGTCTCATGATACAATACATATCACGATATATCCCAAGACTGTACAAGAACATCTTTTCTTAGTACATGTCTCATAACAACAAGACAGACTGAATCAATGAGACTAAACACTTAACACAAGCTGGTTCTTTCAAAGTCTTGTTATGCTAGTGCGGTGTAAAGCTGTGCTGCCGACTAGCGGTCGAGGGTTTAGGTAAAAACAAAAGCACGACGCTGAATGACACTCACAAATAAATAATTAAATATCGTCTTGTCAACATTATAAATCAATATAAGTGTTGTTAAATAAAATATTGCGATATACAGTATCACTGAATCAATTTTCCCCTACTGCTTTTAGCTTGAGGACATACATTTTTTTCAGGTAAAAAGAACAGAATTATTTCTTACGCCCCCTGGTGGTTTGGAGGTTCCAGTACCGTCTTGTGAGTCAATGAGACCATTGTAAATGATTCGTTTTTTTAACCCTTTAACATCATTTCCAAGCGATCATTATTCAGTCATAGACGACATTATGACAGCAGGAGAGTTCAACCTCAGTCCTCAGGATCTACCATCCTGCTGTTTTTAAGATGTCATTATCCCGCTAATTACAAATTAGCAGAATTAAGTGTTTCCTGGAACCATAACCTGTAATTAACTGATCAGCTCATCAGCAGCCAGTGAGGGAGGGGTATGGGGAAATCAAGCATG
>NW_023419184.1:0-3243 GCF_002922805.2 Oryzias melastigma
CACTTGATTAAATAATTACCCCAATATTATTTCATGAACTGGTAGCGTAATCTTGTTTAAACGTGCAGATAAATGCAAAAAAAAAACCACATGTATTCATCATGACGGTTTGCTATATCTTAGTCGCTGTCATATGTGGGGCAGCACCTCTTCCCGGTGCGTCTTAAGCTCCTGAGATGCCACCTTTTTGAAATTCATCTCCTATAATCCATCATGCTTTGCTCCCTCTCTCCTCCCTGTGAATATCCAGCCTCTGACTATTTATTAAAGGCAAACTTTGAATCCTTTAATCCAAAACACACCGCTTTATCCCCTGAAGCAGTGAGAAAATAAATCAGTTTCTTTTATCCCGCGGCGCACAGCCTCACATCCCTTTTTTTGTGGACCCCTGTTTACTTGTAGCAGCAAGCGGGCTAACAAAAGCCCCAAGTGGCAACCAAGGTTAATCCTATATGTCGGCATTATGCAGGGTCAAGCTGCCTCGCCATATATTTAGTGTGTCATTAATTTCCAACCTGCTTCTGCTGCCACCGCTCCACACACACACACACACACCAGCATGGGTATGCAGATGGATTCACACGCTCACACAATGACTCGCTACATTAGCTAAATGGCCAGCGCTCCGTCTCTCTCTTTTCCTCCCTCTAATGAGACGGGTCTCTGGATCGTGTAGTCTATTCATCATCCTGCTTGTTCCAATCTAGCTCTTCTTTTATCAGGGTTTGGTTCGCGGGCCGGAGTCGTCAGAGGCGACATAAATCACCTGTCAGCGCTGGTCCCTGGGCTCCCATAATGCTCTATTAGCGCTCGCTGCCCCGGCAGCAGCAGCCAGGTATCACAGCCGCAGAGGTTCATCGCTCCCTTTCATCTGTTTTTTAAAAAGCGTGCTTATTGTTCATTATTTTGTTGTCCCGCTAATAGCTGGAGGATCTTCTTGTGTTGCTTTGGAATTGGGGGGGAAACAGGGTTGAACATGCACACAAACGCTGCCTCTTGACCACTTAATGAGGAAATTCAATTAGAAGCCGGCCGCCACCACCGCCGCCGCCTCCTCGGTGGCATCATCAGTGTGACCAACAGTGGAAACAATTTTCCCCGAAAGTCACATTTGTTCACTGGTTCTTTAAATTTAGCTTTAGCTCCGACTAATGACCACAAATTGGGTCACATTTTATACTGAAAGACTTAAGAAGGAGAAACACACATTTTGTTGGTTTAAATTGGGACCAATTAAAGCCAATTATACATGGTCAGACATCTTGGCAGGTTAGGACGCCATCAAACCTGGAATTGTGACTATCTGGTGCCGTCAAACAGCCACGCCTCCTTCATAACTCTTATCAAAATTAAAATATTTTAAGTTTAGACACATGTACCCGTATGAAACCACAGATTTTTTTATTGGCCGGGTCAGTGGAGGGTTGTAAAGAAGAAGGAGCACAGGTGTATCTTACCGTTCCCTTGAGGCTCGTACGGCCACTTCAAGAGACGTCATGAAAAGGGAATGTGCGATAGTTGCGCGTGTATCATGAAATTCAGTATTTTCCGAACTCTTGGGCGCACAAAAGTCGATTTCTGAACTTATGTCAAATATAGGGCGCATAAGTCTGTTAATCTGTCAGACTTTAATAACTGTGAACTTGTTTGTAACATGCTACATGTTAGCCACGTTAGCATATTTCCAATAACACCCAACATTGTTTGCAACACGTAAGAAAGCATACAATACTGTGACTTTGCTAGCTTCCAACCTTGTTAGTAACACATAAAAAAAGCAAAGTCCACTTTTGCTTCATGTTAGCCATGTTAGCTGTGTTAGCATACTTATAATAACAACCAAACTTGTTTACAGCTTGAACATACAGCTAACGCAAACATTATTTTTGACTATGGTAAAACCCAACCTTATTAGTAATCCATAAAAAAACAAGTCAAACACCGCTACATGTTAGCCACGTTAGCATATTTCCAATATCACCCAATCTTGTTTGCAACGCCTACAAAAACATACGACTAAAACAAATGCTACTCTGGCTACGCTAACCCCCAACCTTGTTAGTAACACGTTTAAATAAACAGTCTAACACCGCTACATGTTAGCCACATTAGCGTCTTTCCAATAACAGCCAACCGTGTTTGCAACATATCCAAAAACATCCAGCTGAAACAAACGTTTTAGCAGTGTCACCACGCCTACACCGCCACAAGTTAGCTACGTTAGCCACAATTGCCAAGTTAGCATATTTTCAGTATTACCTAACCTTGTGTGTAACTCCTACGAAACATACATTGTGACTACGCTAACTCCCAACCTTGTCAGTAGCATGTAATAAAACAAAGTCCAATACATGTTAGCCACGTTAGCAAAGTTAGCATATTTCTAATATTACCCAACCTTGTTTGTAATTTCTACTAAAACATACCGCTAAAGCAATCCTTACTATGACTATGCTAACTCCCAAATTGTTAGTAATACGCAAAAAAAACTCAGACACTGCGATGTGTTAGCATCCAATAACACCCAATCTTGTTTGCAATACTTACGAAAACATACTACAGAAAAAAAACGTTACTGTGACTACACTAACTCTTGATATTTTCGTAATGTGTAAGAAAAACAGTCCAACACTGTTAAATGCTAGCCGCATTAGCATATTTGCGATAACACCTAAAAATGTTTGCAACACATAAAAAACAGACTGATACGCTAAGACAGACATTACTGAGACTTCGCTAACTCCTAACTTTGTTATTAAGACGTGAAAAACAAAGTCAACGCTACATACTAGTCACATTAGCGTGTTTCCAATAACACCCAACATTGTTTGCAAATCATACAAAAACATACCACTAAGACAAATATTACTATGACTATGCTAACTCCCAACCACGCCAACACTCGTACAAGTTAGCTACATTAGCCACATTTGCTAAGTTAGCATATTTTCAGTATTACCCAACCTTGTTTGCAATCCTACTAAAGCATAGAGCTAAAAATTACTATGACTAAGCTAACTCCCAAATTAGTTAGTTAGTAATGCGTAAATAAAGTCAGACATCGCTACGTGTTAGCAATGTTAGCATATGTCCAATAACACCCAATCTTGTTTGCAATACTTACAAAAACATACAGTAGGAAAAAAAATGTTACTGTGACTACATTAATTTCTAATAATATGTAAGAAAGACAGTCTGACACTGCTAAATGCTAGCCGCATTAGCATATTTATAACACCCAAC
>NW_023419185.1:0-1202 GCF_002922805.2 Oryzias melastigma
AAAAAAAAAAAATACAAAATAACAGTCACATTTTTTAAAATTTCATTTTGATTTTAGAAAATTACTCTTGCTTTCTGAAGCATTTCTTTTTGTTTTGTTTTGATTTCTAAAAAGTTCTATTTTTGATAGTTTTTTTAATTGTTATTGCGATCTTTAAAATGTTTTTGAGTATTTTGAACTTCAGGGCCACCGTACATTTCCACCTTGAGGCACATCCAGATCCAACCCTGCGGGTTTTGCTGAATCCTCCTGAATGTTTCAGGAATCAGAACCAAATTCCATAAATCATTTTTTAAAAAAGATTAAAAAATCACAAAATAAAAGTCCAACTTTTTCTGGTTTCTAATCTTGTTTATTTTTTTATTTTTATTTCATTTTGATTTCAGGAAATGACTTCTGCTTTCTGATTTTATTCTTTGGATTTTGTTTTGATTTCTATAAAGTTTGACACCCCTGCAATAATTACATTTCAGGAATCAAAACATTGCATAAATAATTATTTAAATTATTAATATTTTAACTAATTAAATAAACAATATAATAATATGAAAATAATAATATAAAAATAATATAATTAATTGTTAATAATATAATTATAAATATATATATAAATATATAGCATTATGTAATTATTAATTATTTATTTAAATTATAATTTAAATAAAATAAAAAAATTACAAATAAAATCAGGGCATCTGCAGCTCCAACCCTGCAGGTTTTGCTGAATCCTCCTGGATGTTTCAGGAATCAAAAACCGGACCAGATCTGCATTTTTTCAGGTTTTCTCCAAAACCAAACCTCAACCTTCTATCAAACTCCGTGAGTGAAATCTCCTCAGACCTGCTGGCCGGTGAACCGGTTTCTTCTGTACCTGTGAGGTGAAGTCGTGCTGCTGCAGCTGCCGGCCCTCCCGCAGGTCCCAGCAGCGGACCGTGTTGTCCAGACCTCCCGTCCAGAGCTTGGTTCCGTCGTTGGAGATGTCGATGCAGCTCGCCCCGTCGGTGTGGCCCTGGAACTGCCTGCAGGAGGACAACAGGGAGATCTGAGAGCGGGAAACCTGCAGGTTCAAGAGTCTGCTTCTGTACATCCTCTAGTCCAGGCTTTTAACCTGAGAGATGTTCAGGATATCAGCTGTTTTCATCCAAACAGGCTCTGATAAAACTCTGAATAGATTATAAAAGACCATAAAATACATTTTCTTT
>NW_023419185.1:2589-3243 GCF_002922805.2 Oryzias melastigma
ACAGAGTGCTGGCCTCCCCGCCCACGATCAGGGTCCGCCCGTCCGGAAGGATTTTACAGGAGCGGATGTAGTTATCTCTGTTCTGATTGGACGACACAAACGAAGCCGTCAGATCACCTGCAGGGTGAGACCCCATGTTTGAACTGGGACCCCCCAGGCCTCACCAGGCAGTCCAGCTGGGCCATGGGGCTCTTGCTCCCCGGCTGGCTGATGTCCCACACTTTGACGCAGCCCTTGCCTCCAGTGTAGACGTGGCGGGTGGAGGTGCTGATGGTGACGGCGCACACCACCTCGCCGTGGTTCAGCGTGTGGATCTGACGGGCGTGGCGCGGGATGCCCGGCCCCAGCAGGGCGTCGGGGGGGAACGGCACCGGCTGCATCTGCCCGTCTGCGCTGACGTGGAACGAGTAGGCGCTGAGGAGGAGACGGGGGGGGTAAAGTAAAATGAGTTTATGAGCAGATAGAGATTTAAAATCAGTTGATCAGTGCGCTCCACCTGAACACACAGACCTCACAGCGTCTCAGGCCTTAAAAGTCGGGTAATATTTGCTCAAACTGGAGCAATTACTGAGGTCGGAGTAGCTGGGGGGGGGCGCATAATGGCAGCTCGTATTGCAGCTCAGAGCCAGCGCCGCTTTGTTAATGGTTGATCAA
>NW_023419186.1:0-1317 GCF_002922805.2 Oryzias melastigma
CATGTGGCTCTTTTATCTCTCCATGGTGGCTCCTTAGCTAAACATGAAATAAGTCAGTGAGACTGATAACCAACCATGTCGACCGTCTGAGTCAGCTGCTCCATGCTAATGGCTCCCTAACCAAACCAAAAGAGAACAAATAAACAAAGCCTGCAAACTAAGACTACCAACCCCAAACTAAAATAACAAAACCCAGCAGTGTAAGACTACTGAGAACAAAAGGGGAATAAAAACAAAATAAAAAAAAAGAAGAATAAAATAGATTTTTTAAGTAAGGATTGCTTAATTAGCATTTAATTATTTAGATTAGTTAAATGTATAAATCGATGACTTAGGTACACGTAGTTTATAGACTATGTATGTTTTTACATCCCTGTTGACCTGAAGATGTTTTGTTTGGTCAACACAACCTCCAGAATGAACAGGTTTCATATGAAAAGCAAAACCTTGGTAACAAGTTTGATCTTTTATGAGTTTAAAGCACATATTATCTTTTGCTGCACAACATTGGTTACTAGCTGTCAAGAGTTACACTAAGATGAAACAAAAAAATCACATTTTGAGAGATGCTAGGCTTTTTTTTATACATTTGCTTTTGTTTGTTCCAAAAAAATAGACATAATTCAAATTTATTATTAAAAATCAGAAGGTCATGAATACAAAATCCAAATTTCTTAAAGGTTAAAGTACCACTATGCGGCTCCTTCTAGGTTCTGATCAGTAGAAAATGAGCCCAAATGACTTTTTTATTGTTAAAGGTTGCCGACCCCTATAGGCTAAATCACGGGTGGACAAATGTTTTGACTTGTGGACCACAGAGGGTTCTAAAATTTGAAGAGGGACTAAAGTAGATGTATGGAGTGTTTTTGTAGTCTCATAAGAGACAGAAACAGCATGAAATCTGCATTAATTCAATTAAAAATTACTTAAAAACATTTTTTTTTCAGTTTGTGTTTTAAAATTGGGACTTTTGCATTTATTTTAGAGTGAATTGCATTGATTGGTTGATGTACATTGGGGGAAAAAAACGCAAAATGACAGAAATGTTGTGTTCATGTAGTGTTTGAATTATCAGAAAAATGCTGTCCGACTTGAAAAAACGTTGAAAAAACAATAAATCTTCCAACATCACATTTTAGTGGACACTCTCTTTTAGGATACTCTAGAATTAAAGGGAAAATAAAACGTTTTTAAGAATTGTAATTTATTACAGTTTGGCGGGCCAGAATAATTAGTTAAAAGGGCCCCATATGGCCCCCGGGCCGTAGTTTGCCCACCCCTGGGCTGAATAGTAGAGGTGTGTATTGGGAACAGTCT
>NW_023419186.1:1446-3241 GCF_002922805.2 Oryzias melastigma
TACCCAATAAAATGTATCCTAATAAGTTATGATAAATTAGAATTGTTTTATTTTCAACTGTGGTATATGCAACAAAATGGAAAATAAAAACAAAGGAAGATCCTCCAAATTTGCTGAACAATTAGGAATTTGAGAACAAAAAATTCCTGAAAAAACATGATACTTATGATGTCATCCGATCAGTTTGACAGCAGATCAACCACCGTATAAAAGAACCATCATTGTTCTGCAAAAGCTTTCTGCACACTGTGAGTGTGAACTCCAAGCTCTCGCCTTCCATGAGGCACTTGTGATGGTGACAGAAGACGTGTCAGAAACTTTTGTGTTCTTGTTCCTTATGGTGAACTTTTGATGTTGATTGGGAACTGACTGGTCACTTCTTTGTTTTACATCTGACAACTCCTTTTGTTTTGCTCCAAACAGATAAAAAAAAATCTGCTCCTAATCACATCCCCTCCGGTTCAGATTCTTTTACTTCTTTGTGTTTTACCTTCTTTTTATTTCCCCCTGGTGTGGTAACATTGGACTAAATGGCTGTTTTGTGTGTCATGGATCCAAATGTCAATCAAGAGACCACGCCTCTTTTTGGGTTTTATGTAAAAAAAAAAAAATTAGAGACATAACAGACAAAGCATTAGGGTCACCAGAAGTAATATTACCTAACAAAAAGTATGGGAATAAAGTTGTAAAATTATAAGAAAGTAGATAAACAAAAATAAAATCATGAACTAATTATTTATAAAGTAGTTTTACAAATAACAAACACTTGTTTTTCTAAAATAAAGTTGCAAATTTATGAAAATAAAGTTGCATTTACATAAAAAGTCAATCATATCTACGAGATTCTTGAGCTTGAATAAGATTTTTTTTGCAATAAATTAAACAGAAAATGTTTGACTGTCTTTGGTGAAATCATTTAAAGGCTAAATGTCACGTTTCTAAAAGCAGAACTTTTTCTTTGTAAAATTACAACTTTTTGGCATAATACATTTTGAACTTTATTCTCATAAATTGTTATTTTTTCCCATATTCATAATCCTTATAAGCCTACAACTTTAATCTTGTAAAAAATTTTTCATAATTTTACAACTTTATTAATATTTTCTTATATATATGTTTATTTTTCTTCGTCCATGGTGGCACCCATTGCACTTCAGCACAACGGTCCAAGATAATATCAAGATATCTAGAAAAATAAAGGTCATTTTCAAATAATAAAACATTTTAAAGGCTAAAAGATTTTTTTTTTCTTGAAAAAGCATTTTTTTTCCCCTGTAAAACCACAACTTAGTTTTTTGCTCAGCTGTTGGACAGGAAAACAAAAAAAAGAAGCACATATTCCAACTTTAAGTGTTGAATTTATTTATTTTTTTCATATTTTAATGACTTTTTTGTCATTTTACAAGTTCTTGTAACATATATATATATATATATATACACACACACGATTTTTACATCACAATTTTATAATTTTTTTTCACAATTTTATTTCTCATATTTGTTTATTTTGTCCCTAATATGCTGATGTATTTCATCACAGCAGTCTTGAATAATAATCCTGGTAATGTTCTATTGTCTTTCTAATGGTTATATGCAATATTTTAATTTCCAAAAAAACATGACTTATTCATATTTAAAGAATGACTTTCGTAAATTGTGGATTTTTGATTCTCATGTTTGAACAAGTTTTTTCTTATAATTTTGCCCTTTTATTTAAGTAAAATTTTTATTTTTTCCACATTTTGATTCAATTTTTTAATTTTTTTAATTTTTATTTTTCCTCTTTATGGAGTCC
>NW_023419187.1:0-2196 GCF_002922805.2 Oryzias melastigma
CTCTGGATCTATGAAGTGACATTTATGACACTAAAATGAGAAAAAAGACAAAAATCCTATTGCTATATGAAGGAAGTGCTATCTTTATAGATTTTTTTGTTGAATCATCATTTTTGTTTGGACCAGGGAGCGAAATACGTTACAAGAAGTACAATATCTGCAAGATTTGTCTCATCTCTATGTGGTACAATGTGGGGAAACACGCCGTACTGTGCAGTATTTCTAAGCCTCTAACATACATATATATCTTATCATTACAAACTGGGAGATTCCCAAACCAATGAAAATCACAAAAGTGATTGTTGTTAAAATCTCCTATATTGTGAGTATTAATGAGTTTTTGTGCGTCTACAAATGTGTGCAATCGCTGAACGTCACAGTCAAGACGACCCACAGCAACACAACATAGCAACAACTATCTTCACCAGAGCCCCAGGAACCAAGAACTTTGTGTTTGTTGCTTCAACATGAATTTCCTAAATGGAAAAGTTTGACAGCTTGTGAAGAAGGGTTTGTTACCATGGAAACAGAGTAAATTAATGTGTTCTGTGTTTCTAAGACCAAAATTTAAGAAATAGTTTAAATCTGGTTTCTATTACAATATCAGGATTGTCAGTATCAGTACTTTGCTCAACAAAATTGTCTAAATATGTGAAAGAATGAGTTCTTCATACTGATGTGTAGGTTTGCATCGCCCTCTGTTGGATGGAGACTGATTCTCTTCAGTTTGATGAAAGAAAATTTGTCTTTGTCAGTTTTGTTAGAATCATTGAAGTCGTTGTTCTCTGACTTTTTAAAGACTTATATTTTATATTGTGTCAGAGTTTTTTAATTAGGTGTTTTTTGCATAAATTCGTTGTATTTCAAAAGTATTCCTTCATCTGTCTTTACGCACATTTAAAAATCAGGAACCTCTCATAAATGTTCAGACTTTAAACTCTGCTTTATAGAACATAAAAACATTGTCTTTAGATCCAGTTGAACATGAATTATTTTAACAGTTGAAGCTGAAAACGCACGACAGGATGAGGATCTTCCAGATGATCTTTGGGATTTTTTTCTGTAATTTGTGAGGTGCAGCTTTTGTTTGGAAGAATGTTTTGCAGTAGAACCAGATTCCTGAATGACATCTTTAATTCTCAGTATCAGAATGTCTTCCAACAGTAGCAGACATAAATATTTCAGGCATGCTGATCTGTTTCTGACAAGAATTCAGCAGTGAAGCTTGAGGATGGAGTCGGTGTCAGGAAGTGGTGGATGAAGGACCCAAATGCAAGAGATCAGGCTTATACGTGTGAGCCGATCTGTACATGCTGACGTGTGTGTGTGAGGGTAGTTAGAGCCAACAGGTAATATTTGAGTATCTAGGTGAGTGTATCTATGGATAGGCTAAGCCCCTTTTACTAACAGCTACATTTTACAGTCTGCTTCTTTTCCTTTCGGCTTTTCTCTTCAGGTGTCGCCACAGCAAACAGGTTTTATGTATGATGCCCTTCCTGACATAACTGTCCTATTTATCCGGGGTTAACCCAATGAGACCCCCACTTGGGCTCCCCTGTGGCTATACTGACTAACATCTACATCTGTCAGTAAAAATGATAGACCTCATCTTGTTGCCTCTTTGTGTAATCTGCCCATTCTTATTTTTTTTTTTTATCATCCTGTCCCTGCTTATCTCCTCTCTTTTATACCCGTATTCTCCTTACCCAAAGGTTCCACACTCTCCTTCTCTTTCCCACCCTGTCCAACAAGAAATGTATACAGACATAAATATATAAATAAAGTTTATCCTCAAATACAAAAGGGGTTTATGCAAATACACCTCTCATATGTCCGGAGATTAATAACCCCCTGTTGTAACAGTAAAATTTGTCCAACACAAGAGGAATTCTACTAAATGCTGTTTGCTCTGCTGCTGGACAAGTTTTATATATATATATATATATATACATATAAAAAAGTCTCTGCTTTGATTTTAAATCACAGTTATTCAACAAAGTATGTCAGTTTAAGTCCTAAATTTAAACAGGAAAACCAAGCGGATTAAAAGCTGTAAAGATAAAGTCTTGTTTTGACAGTACATCTCTGTTGGATCCTGCGATCATGTGACCTATGTTGTCTTGTATTTGACTTTACTGATTAGCTTAAAAATATGTGCATTATAACATTAAAATATTTACATCTCTTTATTTCTTT
>NW_023419187.1:2235-3071 GCF_002922805.2 Oryzias melastigma
ACGTATTACTTAAATTAGGGGAAAATGTATAACCTTTTTTGAAACTTTTATTTAGGATTTCCCAAATATTGGCATTTTTCATCATTGACTACAAGTTGAATTTAAAAAAATATTTATTTTTTCAGTTTTTTGGTGGCTTGATTCTTGGAGTTATGTTTATTAATTGTTTTCTTGGTACTCTTGCACATTTTAATATTTTGTAAAACATATAGAAAGCTGATTCATGTTTCATACATTTTTATATTCAATCTAAATATTGTTATTGGTTGTGGAATAATTACTCAACTTGTTAAACGGTCTTAAATTGTTTGACCAAATCTGTAGTTTATTTTATATTTATTTATTTATTCTGAATGAAATGGTTTTTGTAAAGAGCGGCAGCATTTCAAGCAATACTGACATCTAGTTATAAGTTTCTTGGTGTAAGTAAGCACTTCAGAAACAATTTAGGACACTGAAAATTAAATTACATTTTTTTTTTTATAATATAATGAATGAATCGAGTCACAAATTTCATTGAATTTTTGAGAAAGACGGGACTACTAGGAAGAAATGACTGAAGTGTTAGCAGGAAAGTGAAAAACAGTTTGATTTATACTCCAGACCAGTTGGTGGCGCTAATCCGTTATGACGTCGTTTAGAAACCGTCAAAAAAACGAGACAAGAAGAAGAAGAGCTCAAGAAGCTAGCATGCTAGCAGCGTTAGCTTGTGTTCGGAAGACGGTGGTGTTGTGAGGTTTGTGGACAGAAAGGACGATACGTGGTTCGTGTCGGAACTCTCAGCATTTTCTAAAGTGTCGTAAATGAGTGAATACGTGTTGAACGTAAAGACAACG
>NW_023419187.1:18770-21104 GCF_002922805.2 Oryzias melastigma
TTACACCCATCATGACAGAGGAGGAGCTGCAGATCAGGAACCTCATAGAGGAAGGCTTTTGACGTTTTTGAACAGGAAAGAAAAAATACATCAAATGTATTCTCCTTTGACAGATCCAGACAGATGGAACAGCTGAAAGTTTCTTGATCCAGATCATTGGTTGTTCTTTTGCTTCAGAGTTCCAGTTAAAGAGGCTGCAGTTCTTTCTGCAGTGAAGGTTTCCTCACAGCTTGTTTCCCTTCAAGACTTTGAACTCTCAAATGTTTCGTCATCAGGAGGAGGGATTTCAGGATCAGATTCCAGGACAATCTCTGACTTTACAGAAGACTTTACTGCATCTCATGATTCTTGACAAATGTTGTGTTTTAGCAACAACAGTTAGAAGTTGATTGGAATAAATTCAAGTGAGATTCTGGATCTATGAAGTGACATTTATGACACTAAAATGAGAAAAAAGACAAAAAAATCCTTTTGCTTTCTGAAGGAAGTGCTATCTTTATAGATTTTTTTGTTGAATCATAAATAAATGAAGAGGTTTGGGAGCTCTGATTTAATGGGAACAGCCAAAACATCAATGTTTGACACAGAGGTCAAAAATTTGAAGCTATGTATCTTAGTAACTGGACTCTGGACAGGTTCAACAATATGGAGAAAAAACTACGACACATTCTGTTGACTACAAGTAAAAAAGCTGTTACAAAAAATGGAACAAACAGGAACCACCAACAATAGAGGAGTGGATTGCTATTATTCACCAGCAGCGGTTTTAGGTACGGGCTGTACGGGCAGCTGCTCGGGGCGCCAACTCTAAAGGGGGCGGCAGCTCTAAAGGGGGCGGCAGCTCAGCGCTTGGAGAGAAGAAAATAAATCTGTGCTGCTATTGGTTTCCGTTACCTGTTATATCACAATGTTTTGAACGGCCTGAAACCAGTGAAATGGCGCCCCCTGCAGCTGCACGGCTCCTGTCAGCTGAGAAGGCGTCAGACAGGTGTGAAGAAAGAGAGAGGGGTGGAGGTGTCGTATGGGGTCAAATCAGGATGAGTTTAAAGTGCACGAAAAAACTTGAAAAATAGACATTGGAACTGAAAAAAAATGGACATGATCTCTGAGATGATTACAACCCAGGAGAAGCTTCTAATGAAACGTATTTGGCTTGAGGCTCATTCAAGGAGAAGATACTTAGAATATACGGCGTCCCAGAGGGAGGGGAAATCTATGTCTTTCTTCTTACTTTCCTTGCAAGATTTCTATTTTTTTTTTTCCCCAGTGTTACCTGGACAATACAAGATTTATTAATGTATGTCGAACTGAACTTAAACAAAAACGAATGGAATTTTGGTTAAATTGGACAACTTGGTCAAAAGGTATTTTTTTTTTTCCTTACTTGTCTGATGTTCATTCCTAATAAAAATATATAATAACAAAAACAATGTGAAAAAATACTGTAAACTTGAAATAAAAAATGTATAAATCTTAAAATTACTGGTTGAAAAATGTATCCTTCAGTAAAAGCTGCTGTTTTGAATTTCCTTTTTTTCTGAGTCTTCACTTTCAGTCCTCTGTTTACAGTTTCAACTCTGATTTTAGAGTTTTTACTGCTGAGCTAAGCCTAATTTTACATGGATGCAGGGCTTCATGCTCATTGGCTAGCCGAAAATGCATCCCATGATCCCCCAAAAGGTAATGGTGATGTGCCTTTTTTCTGCTGCAGAACATTGTCTGTTTATGTCTCCGCCTGCATCGCCCCACTCTGATCACTCTTATGGAGAGCAGTATCACTGCTGTGCAGTTTGCCCTCGCTAACATGCAGTAGCGGTGTACTAGAGATGCAACAATATTCAATATAAAACCGAACCGTTTCACTGTTCGGTACGACATTTTTCACGATATGCATTTTATGTATTCAGTACCACCGTGAGCTGCCTTTAGCGTGTGTCTGGTGTTCATGTCTTCCTTTCTGAGTCTGTCTGCTCCAGGTCTGCTCCTACTCTCCCCCTTCCTGCCTCAAACTACCTTGCCTCTCCCCCGGGAGGCGGAGCCCAAATGCTAAAACAAGTGCATTTAGCTAAATGCTAAAAGCAACGGAGACAGTCTTAGCTAGAGGGGGCGAATGCAGTAGTTCTGTTGCCGACAGCGTCCTCACGTTACAGGTGTGTGATTTCCTTCCCCTTTCCACCTGTTCCTCCTGCCCTCTTAATGAATACACTTGTGTTTGATTGACTTGTGTCTGTTATAAGCTGCCTGTTTCCCTCCACTTGTTGCCAGATGGTTTTGTGTGCTTTTCGAGTGCTACGAGCCTTCCAGCCTCTTTGAGTTACGACTCAGCAAAAGAAT
>NW_023419187.1:21275-22009 GCF_002922805.2 Oryzias melastigma
TTCAATTCAATTCAATTCAATTAACTTTATTTATCCGTTGGGAACTTCATTTGCAGACCAAACATCAGCACAAGCACAGGCCCAGACGTGCAGAACTTTGCTAAAACACATACATCAGCATACAAATATAAATAGGACGCTTCTCTGCATGTCGCCATCACAGCGCCATTGCTGTTACTGTTAAAGGTTGCAGACCCCTGATGTAATCTGTTCCAGAAAGCAGTTTACATACTTGGATGAGTTTCAGTATGTGCTATAATTTGAATGCAACCTTTTTGGAGGACTGTGATATCCAACAGCATGTCTGGTGAACAGATCAGAAGAAACTCTGGAGTGAACAGAAGTAGAGGTGGTGGTGGACATGTGAGGCTAAAGAAGAATGATTCCAGGTAGACGATGGAGAGAAGAAAACTAACGGAAGTGATCTGGCAAAGCAGACTGAATACAGGACATTTAAAACTTGAACTCACAAGGCAATCAAATCAAAACAATGATAAGAGAGAACAAGGAGTAACTAAACAGAAAATAGTTTTGTCTCAAACACTCATGAGAGTAATTATCAAACACAAAGACGGACAAATAGTTTACTTGAAACTATGGAGAATGAGTAGATAAAAGAATAATCTAAAGGAGAAAAAAAGTATTCCTAATATCTATTGTGCATTTTACGATCATTAAGATTTATTTACAAAATCCTTGGAGATATGACTCTCAGGAAGTTGAGACTCTCGCTG
>NW_023419188.1:0-3236 GCF_002922805.2 Oryzias melastigma
AAATCATTTTGAAATTCTTTTTTTCTTAAAAATTTCAAAAAAAATCCTTCAAATGAAAAAAAAAAATCTCTTCAAATTCTCAATATTTTTCTTCAAATTTTCATTTTTTTCTCTCAAATTTGCAATCCATTTATTGTTGACTTTAAGCAGATCCTGGTTTAACCCCGTACTCCCCGCTCTGAGCTGTCAACAGGAGGGAAAGGGGGTGGGGTTTCACTAGATCACTGGTCCCGCCCACAATTCTGAGGTGAATTTCTAATGAACTATTGCCAGTCTGCAGGAACCATAAAAATAAAAAATAAAACTTTTTCACTTAAAGAGCATAATTAAGAGACCACTAGGAACACTGAAGAACAATCAAAATACGGTTGAGTTGGCCTGTAAATTAAAACATAACAAAAATACTGTAAACGGTCACTACTTTTAAAAACTCACAGGTGAATTTTCTTTGTTATGTTTGTATTTTTAAGTATGTTTGTCCATCAACTCATAAGTAAAGCAAAAATATATTTAGTGGATCATTTTATCCTGTCAATTTTACAGTTTCATTTAGAATACATTTCTTATTTTTCTACAGGGAATCTTTTTAACCAACTGATAAATCTGTCAACCTAAAGAACATACAAAAAATCCTTTTAGTGATGTTCTCATGATGGAGGAATTTTGAAAATGTTTTACTATAATTATTGACTTAAAAAAAAAACATTTGAGATAAAAAGTAAAAATGTTTTCCACCCTCAGAAAAAGCCTTTTAGGTTCTAAACTCTCCTGTTCTCCATCCAAGAACCTCTAAAGCTCCGACAGCTGAGGAGCAGCTCCCAGAGAACTTCACACCTGAGTCTAAAGTTCAGGTTTGAAAGGCAGAACTTCAGAATCAAACCGAGCAGAAAGAAGAACCACTGACCTGAAGTCCACCGCAGAACTGCATCCAGAACCACTGACCCGCGGTCTCACCTGGACCCAATTACCTTTAATGAGCTGTCAGCGGCAGGTGGAGCGAACACGTAATCAGCTGGGATTCCAACCAATGCATCTGAAGCTAGGATGGTGACGTCATAATGTGGCAATTTAACCCGAAAAAAGAGTAATTTATTTATTTGCGCATGAGAAAGTATTTGGTGCAAACGAGAAGCAGACTGATGAAAAGGCTTCGCCAAAACAAATCACGTGACTTCTGAGCTTGTTTTATGTGGCGTTCAGAGGCTCCATGTAGTGTCTCCTCCTGGTGCGTTCACTGAGCCTCAGAACATAGAACATCCGTGGAACTCCCATCGCAAACCAGCCTAACTTAGTCCGCTACTTTTTATGATGAGGACATAAAAACCGCCGAACCGACCCTGTTACTGGTTTATAAAGCTTTGAATGGTTTAGCACCAAAATACATGACTGACCTCCTGACCCAGTATGTACCAGCCAGACCTCTGCGGTCATCTGGATCTGGTCTTTTATCAGTTCCTAGAGTCAGAACTAAACATGGAGAAGCTGCATTTAGCTTCTATGCACCACAGATCTGGAACAGACTTCCAGAAAACCTTAGATCTGCTGAAACACTCAGTGGATTTAAATCCAGGTTAAAGACTCACCTGTTCTATTCAAAAGTTTAAATGTCTTTTATCCATGCTTGTTTTAAATTCAGTTATTCTTACTTTCTTTTAATAATATTTTAATGATCACACCCTCACTATTTCTTGCTGTTGTTTCTTTTAATGTTTTATGTAAAGCACTTTGAATTGTCTCATGAAATGTGCTTTTCAAATAAACTTGTTTTGCCTTTAAGTGAATTAATTCCAAATGATAGAAAAACCAAATGTCTTCTTATACCCAACAGCTTAGTCTTTGTTCTTTTTTCTCTATAAATGTCATCAACTTTTCCAAACTCTGTGTTTCTATTTGTCATCTTCACATTCTAGTTTACCCTTAACAAACCAGATTTTGGCTAAACTTTGTAAACTGAAAGTTGTATAGAAAACAAAATGTAACATTTCCCACTAAAGCTCCCTCTGTTTCTGAGCTCCTGTATTGTTTATGCCTCTTACAATTCATGGAAACAAACAAAATTCACAATAAAAATGTTTACATGAAAGCAGACATATCAACTTTGTTAGAAAGAGAAAAACAACAGAAATATTACTCAATAATTATATTTATTTGTATTTAAAATAATTTATTTGTGAGTTTTAGACATTAAAAACATCTTTTCTATTTGTTTAGTTAAACTTCTCTTTAACTGTTGATGTTACTTTTATTTCTGAGAGAAAACAGGTCTATTTGGGGGCGGGCTTTGGTAGCTTGGCGTTCCACTGTTACCATGGCAACATCCTCTCTACCAGTGGTTATTGGAGGAGGATGGAATCTCAGTTCGATGATTCGATCTCGAGCGAACTAAAGTGGTTTGGATTTTATGACCAGAAGTAGATGATTCCATGAAGGTTCATCAATATTCATTAAAGGGTGGCAAAGGGTTGTAGTTCTTATTGTGACCACCAGAGGACAGCAAAGTCTCAGATTTAGTGCTGTTTTTGGTCTATGCGTTTTTATGTTCAAAGTATTCAGCTTTTTTCTGTATTTTTCTCTCTTTTTTTAAACAAAAATACATTAACCGTAGAGCTGTACATCAGGGCTGAAACTTTGATATTTTTAATTTTATTCTTAAATAAAGTTGCTCACACTCAGACTTGTGTTTTGTGCTTTTAATTCTAAAATCTGCCTTTATTTAACTAAATAAAACAAAAAAACAAGTAAATCATTTTATAACTTAACAGGTTTGACAGGACATAACCGTTTTAAAATTGTAGAGGGACCACTGACTGTATAATCAATACTATATTATTGAAATAATATATGTCAATGAGAGGGACGATCATTCACTTTTTCAAGAAATCGTTTGCCGCCCTCTGCTGGACAAAGTGAGAATCGCAGTTAAATTACAGATCCGCTTCTTCAGAAAAGGATCATTGCGCCCTCTTGTGGTTGCATTCGTTGGCAGAAAGTATAATTTGATGAATTTAAATTCAATTTTTGTTATTATATTATTGATATAGTTATTTTATTAAGGTAATTATGATTATTGTATATTATAATAATCATGATTAACAATACATTTGTTGTTGTTGACAATGTTAACATTTATAATATATTGATTAAAACATTGATAACTAATAATGTAGTTTATATTTTTATTAAAATGATCAGGATTACTAACACATTTGTTGTTGATTATGTTTATATTTACAGCA
>NW_023419189.1:0-3236 GCF_002922805.2 Oryzias melastigma
CCAAATAGCTTTTGCATTTTCTGCAAATCCCTTCAGCAATTAAAGTCAAATGTGTCACCATTTTCAGCAAAAAGCTTCAGCATCTTCAGCAAGTACTTTCAGAAAAAAAAAACATTCACACAAAAGCATTATTACAGGTAATGCAACTGTTCTGGTTTTGTTAATTTCAGGACATAAATGTCAAAGAATGCGCTTTTAATGATGAAGCATCAATGTAAATTTGTTGTTTGTGCTTTTCCAAACAGTTGTTTTACCCTTATGTTAATTCACTTCCTAATAAAATATTAGAGCTTGTGAGTCTTCTTTACTATCAGAAAAAAGGAAGACTGCAGCAGAACAAGTGGTCTCCAGGAGAAATAATCCCATATTGTTGTGCTCAGGATCATTCTAGTTTTCCGTTCATTGCAGTGTTTACTTTCCTTCTGATCCCTGTTCTCAGCTGCATCCTGTCAGGATAAAAGTTGTAGGTTATGATGACACTAAACTATTCAGATTGAGCCTTTTCCCCAGAAGTTTTATTAAATAAGTATTTTTGCATTATATTTTGTGTCATAAACCAACATCTTGAATTTATTTGAATGGGTTTGTGTAAAAAACAAAAACCTGACTGTAGAGGAAGGGTTCTATTTAATGAGATTTACTCCTCCTTTGTTTCTGTTTGTCTGTAAATAATTAAAAAATAACGCCTAAATGTAATTGTTTATTGTTAGAAGATGGATATTGGGACAAATGTACATTTGTTACTTTTCAAACATCAGAAGGTCACTGTTTTATTATTTTCTTTTTCTCTGGTAAAAATATTTTTAATGTATGGCTTAAATATTTATTGAAGTGAAGGTTTTGTTTGTAATAAACTGGACCAAATGTCTCTTTTAGTATAAAAAGGTGAAAACCCATCGATTGTACAATGATTTATTAGCCCTACACACTAAAAACCGGACATCTGACTGGTCGAAAGACGAAAGTGGAACCTTTGTGTCGTGTTCTTGTTTAACGTCGGCTGTTAAAAAAGGACGGAAAAGAGCAGCACGTCTGCGCATGCGCAAAAGAAAGTAGTTACGAAAATCATCACTTTCAGCTCGTTTTCCTTTGGGAAAAGCTTCACAGGAGGACATAAACGGATCAGAAGGGTGAAATAATGTCAGGAGAGGAGGAGGACAGTCAGATTAAGGTAATAACGTGCAGAATAAACGTTGTTTAAATAAATTAAATGAAGATTTCTCGGGTGTTTTACGAAGGTCAGGATAGTTTACAATCATCCATGAAATAATTCCTTTATTTACAGCAATATCTTCATTGAAAAAATGCTTTAAGAATTTAGGAAACTTGATCAAATATGTTTGTTATTTTAAAAATCTGTTGGTGACAAATTATATAAATAATACGTTTTTAAAATGTCTTCTTTCTTTATAAATACATCTTCTAAGTTTGCATTGAGAGCTTTTGCTGTAAATTTGTGACAATCTTTGAACTGAATATGATTCCTTATCATCCTTACTAAAGGTCATTATTGAACAGGCTCATTGTCCAGTAACAGTTTTGTTTTTATTTACTTCTCTTTTCTTTTTCTGCATCGTTTCTGCTCTCCAGGAATTCAAACTCTTGGGGATCTTGGACGTCCAGAAGACGCCTTGTGCCCGAGACGCCATCCTACATGGAGCTGGAGGCTCAGTCGCTGCTGGAGTTCTTCATTTTCTGGCCACAAGTAAGTCTAAAGAAGCTGGAGGCTCTTCTAGCTCTCAGCATTACTGCACAGAGCAAAAACATGCACAATTGATTAGGTTAAAACAATGTGTTTACTTTTTTGGAATTTAATTTCAAGCCCGTACTTTAAATAGTTAACAGTGATTAAATAAGTTTTGGCGGATCAAAAATCTTCTGCACTGATGTGTGTAGTTTCATTTAAATTGCTCTGAATAAAAACATGAGAATTTATGAAAATTTTTCTAATTTTTTTGGTTTCAAGGCCAAATATTTATTTTATTCTGAAACTTTCCTCCCAGCGAATACAAACATTAGTTTATGTTTCATAAACTCTTCGTTCTGTCATTCTCAGGTAGAGTAAAGAGATCTTTTGATGTGGGATTTGCTGGATTTTTCCTCACCACTCTTGGATCTTGGTGAGTTTTTTTTTCTTTGGAGCTCGTCCTGCAAACTGTCCCTCTTTGTGGGATTGTTGCGTGACATCCGTCTGCCTCCGTCTCTAGGTTTTACTGCAGGATGCGCAACGCTAAGCTACGTGTGCAGCAGAGGCTGATACAAGAAGGCATCAAGAACAAGGTTGTGTATGAAGGAACTGTTCTGGACCCCACGAAGAAACCGAAACCAGAAGCCCCTTCATCCCCCTCATGACGAGCTGCACTGAAACTCTCCTCCAGGACTGCTGCTGAACTCTCTAATTATGGTGAAAAAAAACTTTTAAGGACGCGTTTTCTCTTGTCTTGATTTTAATAAAAAAAAAATAGCACCAACACCAGTGTGGTGATGTTTATTGACACGAGTTTAAACTTTGAAGGTCCTACAAGGGAAATAAACTGTCAGTGTTGCTGATTTTAAATTAAATTATGCTAAATTATATTTAAAAAAGGAAATTTAAAGGTTTCATGTCTCAGAAATGGAGGTCAGTGTTTATTATTTTTAAGATTTTTTTTATTTTGATGTTTTATCAATAGGGAAAAAGATACATAAATGTTAAAAAAATAAAATTTTAGTGAGATTATTTTAATAAAGATCTGACAGTTTGAAAAAAAGGTAAAGATAGATGTTCAAACATCAACATCTGGAAAAATCCCAACTGATCTTTTTTATGGGTTTGGAGTGTTTTTATTATAAGTATAGTAACAACTGCATGCATGTTAAAATTTAATAATTGTAAAACTTTTTTTAGCCAAATTTGGATGCTGAATTTTAAAAAAACGATGCCTTAAAATGGTAAAGATGTGATGTAAGAAGCAGAACTGTGTGAAAAATAAAAGTCTCATTAAAGTGGATGATCTGTTTTTCCCCTGTTGGCCACCAGAGGTCACTATATCCATGCTTCTGACTGAATATTTACTCCAGAAACATGTTAGATTTGAACTCATGTTTATGTAGGTTCAAATGTTCTTTCTAGAAGGATTTATTTCGGTGGCTTTCAACAAAAAAACTCATTCACAACATTTACCTTAATCAATTTCATTGTAGCAATATATATATATATATATATATATATATATGTTTATTTTTAACATTTTTGT
>NW_023419190.1:0-3229 GCF_002922805.2 Oryzias melastigma
TTATTCACTTCTTCAGGAGAATCTGGGCAAGCTGATGACGAACCTAAGGAGCACTCATCCACATTTTGTGCGCTGTTTGATTCCAAATGAATCAAAAACTCCAGGTTTGAATCATAATGTAACTTTCTGATTTCATGCAAAGAGAAACTGCTGTAAGAATGATGGGAGTTTGTCTTGAAGGTCTCATGGAGAACTTCCTGGTCATCCACCAGCTGAGGTGTAACGGCGTGCTGGAGGGCATCAGGATCTGCAGGAAAGGCTTCCCCAGCAGAATCCTCTATGGTGACTTCAAGCAGAGGTATCCAGACTGTTTCATTCAGGGAATTACTTGAACTGCTGAATAAGATCAACTGAATGAATTCAATCTGCCCCTTTAGATACAAAGTATTGAATGCCAGCGTCATCCCTGAGGGGCAATTTATCGACAACAAGAAGGCCTCAGAGAAACTCTTGGGTTCCATTGAAGTTGATCACACTCAGTACAAATTCGGACACACTAAGGTATTTTCATGATGTTAATTCGGAAACTCTAATCTCCACAGAGGTAAAGCCCTTGTTTATATTGATCTTCAGGTGTTCTTCAAAGCTGGTTTGCTTGGAACTCTGGAGGAGATGAGAGACGAGAAACTGGCAGAGCTGGTCACAATGACTCAAGCTCTCTGCAGAGGATTTCTCATGAGACGCGAGTTTGTCAAGATGATGGAAAGACGGTAATGCATCCATTTCTGTGCGGATGTGGTCTAAATTACAATGACCTTGAGGCTCTGAAACTCTGTTTCCTTTTTTCCATCAGGGATGCGATTTACTCCATCCAGTACAACATTCGAGCATTCATGAATGTCAAAACTTGGCCATGGATGAAACTGTATTTCAAGATCAAGCCTCTGCTGAAGAGTGCAGAGACCGAGAAGGAGATGGCTCAGATGAAAGAAACATTTGAAAAGACCAAAGAAGATCTAACCAAAGCTCTGGCTAAAAAGAAAGAGCTGGAGGAGAAGATGGTTTCTCTGCTCCAGGAGAAGAATGACCTGCTGTTACAAGTGCAGTCTGTGAGTTTGTCTGAACAATGCACCAGTATTTATTATCCATACTGTCAATAAATTGTTAAAGAAATGTATTTGCTTTAACTGTAGGAGGGAGAAAATCTGGCCGATGCAGAGGAGAGGTGTGAGGGGCTCATTAAAGCCAAAATCCAGCTGGAGGCAAAGCTCAAAGAGACTGCCGAGAGACTGGAGGATGAGGAGGAGATCAACGCAGAGCTGACTGCAAAGAAGAGAAAGCTGGAGGACGAGTGCTCCGAGTTAAAAAAGGACATTGATGACTTGGAGCTCACTCTGGCCAAAGTGGAAAAGGAGAAACATGCCACTGAGAACAAGGTTCTACATCTCATATTTGATGAAACTTTTTTTTATTTTTGTTGAATAAAACCACATCAAACAACGGTTGTGTTAACTTCTACAGGTCAAGAACCTCACAGAGGAGATGGCTTCTCAGGATGAGACCATTGCCAAACTGACCAAAGAGAAGAAGGCCCTCCAAGAGGCCCATCAGCAGACCCTGGATGACCTGCAGGCAGAGGAAGACAAAGTCAACACTCTGACGAAGGCCAAGACCAAGCTGGAGCAGCAAGTGGATGATGTGAGTCTTAGACATTGAGAGTGTAATCTGTTAGTAAATCTGTGAACCCAAGTGTGGACTTGGATTTCTCCCAACAGCTTGAAGGTTCACTGGAGCAGGAGAAGAAGCTCCGCATGGACCTGGAGCGAGCTAAGAGGAAGCTGGAAGGAGATCTGAAACTGGCCCAGGAGTCCATAATGGATCTGGAGAATGACAAGCAGCAGTCTGAGGAGAAAATTAAGAAGTCAGAAAATTATTACATCTGATGTTTAGAAGAAACAGAAGTTCTCAAACTAAACTGGAGCATCTCTTCTCCTCCAGGAAGGACTTTGAGATGAGCCAACTTCTTAGTAAGATTGAGGACGAGCAGTCTCTGGGAATTCAGCTGCAGAAGAAGATAAAGGAGCTTCAGGTACTCTAGATACTTTCACTTAGGTTGAACTATGAGTCGTGTTTTCACTGAAGTCTTCTGTTTCAGGCTCGCATTGAGGAGCTGGAGGAAGAGATCGAAGCAGAGCGAGCCGCTCGGGCCAAAGTGGAGAAGCAGAGGTCTGACCTCTCCAGGGAGCTGGAGGAGATCAGCGAGCGCCTGGAAGAAGCTGGAGGAGCAACTGCAGCTCAGATCGAGATGAGCAAGAAGCGCGAGACTGAGTTTCAGAAGCTGCGGCGGGATCTCGAAGAGGCCACGCTGCAGCATGAAGCCACGGCAGCAGCTCTCCGTAAGAAGCAGGCCGACAGCGTGGCTGAGCTGGGAGAGCAGATCGACAACCTGCAGAGAGTCAANGGCTCGCATTGAGGAGCTGGAGGAAGAGATCGAAGCAGAGCGAGCTGCTCGGGCAAAAGTGGAGAAGCAGAGGTCTGACCTCTCCAGAGAGCTGGAGGAGATCAGCGAGCGCCTGGAAGAAGCTGGAGGAGCAACTGCAGCTCAAATTGAGATGAACAAGAAGCGCGAGGCCGAATTTCAGAAGCTGCGACGGGATCTCGAAGAGGCCACGCTGCAGCATGAAGCCACGGCAGCAGCTCTCCGCAAGAAGCAGGCCGACACCGTGGCTGAGCTGGGAGAGCAGATCGACAACCTGCAGAGAGTCAAGCAGAAGCTGGAGAAAGAAAAGAGTGAATACAAGATGGAGATCGATGACCTCAGCAGCAACATGGAGGCCATTGCCAAAGCAAAAGTGAGAACGAGTATTCCTGCAGGCAAACTCAGCTGCAGTTTTGTTTTATTCATTCATTCTTTTTTATTTTAGGGAAACCTGGAGAAAATGTGCAGGACCTTAGAGGATCAGCTGAGTGAGCTCAAATCCAAGAACGATGAAAATGTCCGTCAACTAAATGACATCAGTGCACAAAAGGCTCGACTTCAGACTGAAAACGGTACCGACCTCACTTTCCTCTGATGATGTTTAAAACATCTTTTCAAAGACTAAAGTCACCATTCCAGCAAATAAATCATGTTTGTGAGCATCTCCTGACAATAATATGAAATCTGCTCACATGCTTTTGCTTTGATTCACATTTTCCAACAGGAGAATTTGGTCGTCAGCTGGAGGAGAAGGAGGCACTCGTCTCTCAGCTGACCAGAGGCAAGCAGGCTTTCACTCAGCAGATTGAA
>NW_023419191.1:0-975 GCF_002922805.2 Oryzias melastigma
CGACCTGCAGGGGCGGGTGACTTGTTGCTAAGTGTAGGACGCACACGAAAAGAAAAAAGGTCGCCTTGTTTCATGATGGGTTCTTCTGCTGGGAGAAGCTCGGGGGGCTTTAGATCTCAGGGAACAGATGTGGCGTCGACCTGAATCAGAAACTAAAACCACAAAGGAAACTCTGGATGAACTTGAAGGGAATTACAACAGTTTCAGGCGAATGAAAGCAGAATTCTTGTTCGAAAAAAAAAGTTGTCAAAAGAAACATTTGTCTGACTGCTAATGCTGAAGCAGCCAATGAGCACCAATGTCTCTGCTTAAGGATGTTGAAAACATGGCAACAACTATAATAAGTTATCACAAAAACGTAGAATAAACTTAAAGACCAAATATATGAAGAGAAGTGGGCCTCGATGGAGCCCTGTGGGACACCACAAAGGAAACGTGGAGATGAGAATAGATTTTTAGTATGAAGGGCAATGACCCAAAGCACAAAAGGAATAAAAAAGGATCTGAGTTTTTTCACAACAGCACAGTGGAATGAGGTTTTGATTTTCTAAGTAAAGATCAATTTCTGTATTGATTAATTGATTTTAAACTCCAGCTTTAGTGTAAAAATTTTTGTCTGAAAGTTGGAACAGCACATAAATGGACCATGCATGGTGCCGGTTCTCAGTGGGTTTTCAAGACATCCAAACTCCACGTAGAAAGGTCCCAGTTTGAACCAGGACCTCAGACTGTTCCCCAAGTAACCTTTAGCCCCAAAACTCCCATTCCTCAATCTGACACAAACCAGGACATGATGCAGTTCTTCAAAAGACCGCTTGAGCCAGGTTCCAAAACGCAACATTTTTCTCTAAATCATATGTAACACTAACATTTATGTACCATCTTTTTTGGACTATAAATCACTTCAGAGTATAAGTCACAGCTGAAGAAAAAAAAGCATAATTATGAGAAAAAAAAATCACTCAAGTTGCACTG